>NW_019946365.1:36934-54503 GCF_002910315.2 Salvelinus sp. IW2-2015 | reverse complement strand
ATGAAGCTATAGGAGGGAATGATCTCCTTCAGGAGCCAGAGTTGTGACTGAATAAGGCCTATACTGTTGGTAGGACTTGGGAAGATCTCTCCATGGAAACCAGAGTTCGGAACTTGCAAAGTTCTTCATAGGGGACGTGCATTTTACGATCTGGAGATTTTTTCCTCTCCACGTGCCCCCGAACATGAGTTGGAGTTGAAGCAACCAACTATTTTATTGGATTACGCATAGATCTTCCGGAGCAGGATTACACTCGAGGTTGGACGTGTAAAGCCTATAGTTGCTAGCGGATAGGGATCTCCTCGTTTCTAGGAATACCAGAGTTGGTACCAGCCCTGTAACTGAGGCCGGATTATCTGGAGAGGATACGATATCTTCGGTACAAGGAAGATCATAACAAGAGTTGTCGATTAGTGCAAGAGCTATAGGGCGTGGACGATCATGATTCCTAGGAACAATTACGGATTGAGTTCCAACTCTGTTCCTGGAGATCTATCCTCCTATAGGCTTTCACTCCAACTCTGTTCCTGGAGATCTATCCTCCTGTAGACAAGGATATCCCTACCGGCCAAACCCTCCCTAACCCGGACGACGCTAGGCCAATTGTGCGTCGCCCCACGGACCTCCCGGTCGCGGCCGGCTGCGACAGAGCCTGGGCGCGAACCCAGAGACTCTAGACCACTGCGCCACCCGGGAGGTGGCGCTTAATCTAGAAGGCTACTTAATCTAACTCTTCATTTAGCGAACTATAGTGTCTTTCTGTGTAAAATAGATAAACCTTTGTTTTGTTGGCTTTTTTGATTGATCGAGCAGTAGGTTTTTGACTTGCCTCATTATTCTAAATCTGTACATGAGAACACAACTTGTTTGGAAAGACCTGTAGGCCTATCTGGCTGGCCATGCCTCTGCTCCAGGTAGCTAGCCTATCTGGCTGGCCAGGAAATGAGTAACCCTGTAGAGTGGGAATTACTGCCTCTTGTCAGAACCTGAGTAGGGAGAAGACTAAAGAGAGAGAGCAGTAAAGAGCGGTTGGAAGATGGTAAAGAGAGAGGAAGGACGAGGAGAGGAGGAGCGAGGGTTCTCTACTCATTCACTCCTCCATGCCTCTAGGCCCTCTCCTTCTCTACAGTTTTTCTTCTAGAGCTCTTCAATTCCACAGAAAGTGTGACCTTTTCATTCATTATTCTACACCGAGGGGAGTGAGAGGGGGGGAGAAGTGGAGAGGGAGTGAAGATGAGGGGAGACAGAGAGAGTCTGATCCAGGTTTAAGCTCTTGTCACTCTTAATTAGATGGAATCCTCTCAGGCTAACAGAACACTCTCCAGCCTCCTTACTTATGTAAGATACTTTGTCTCATCTAAATGGCGGAGAGGAGAGAGGGAAGACACCAGGCGAGGGAGGAGAAGGAGTGGGATTTTGGTTGTTCTGGGGGAGTTGTGAGACACAGACAGATGTTGGTTGGATACCTCAGGAGGTGCAGGCGGGTGGCGATGAAGAGGCACAGGACAGGTCATTCATCCCCCTGCCTGTCGTACGGTTACTGTGTCATCGCCTGCCTACAATCCTCTCTACGGTAACAGAGGGAGATGGTTTGTTTGACGAGGAGGGCTGACGAGTAACCACAGGTGTTGACTGTCTATGTTGGCAGAGGGAGCACAGCAGACTGCCTTTTGCTGGACCTCAGTTGATSGATTAGATAACTTAGCTCTGCATTGCAACCAGTTGGCACATGGTACATTGCTGTGAAGTACTCTTTTTCCCAGCGTGCTTTTTTTGTATTTTGAAAAAGCGATCACAAAAAAGCTGTTGATTTGTTGATTGTCATGAAACATGTTTGTGCCTTAGTCCTGGTATGCCTGACCTCGGTGACCTCGTATGGGTGATATTGTTTGGCTGCCTGGCGGAACCTGGGGGTCAGTAGAACATAATGGCAGAACTAGCATTAGCATAGTGGAGCGAAGTGCAGGCTTAATCTTAAAGCTATGATATAGCAAAGGCTATGGCATGATGACAAGGGCTACCATCTAATCTCTGTGGGTGTAGTTTTAGCATCATGCTGCCTGGACTGCACTAAATATGTAAGGGATTACATTTTTGATTGTGTTAAATCAAATTGTTTGTCACATGCGCCGAATACAACAGGTGTAGACTTTACTGTGAAATGATTACTTACCAGCCCTTAACTAACAATACAGAGTTTTTTATAAAGTAAGAAAAATGTGCTAAATAAACTAAAGGAAAATAGTAACACAATAAAATCCCAATACCYGGGCTATATACAAGGATAATGGATATGTCTTGTTTCTCCTAATGTTATTGTCTGTCTGTTGCAGCTTTCCGAGAGACAACCCCAATGTGAAGATGAGACCATGGTTCCAGTACTAACTTCAAAAAAAGCCAGCGAATTACCAGTGAACGAAGTAACGTGTGTCCTGCAGGTACGTATGGCACAGTGAAAAATGTAGCGTTTACGAACATTTTATTCCATTACCATTAGTGCATAGACATTTGAGTCGTTTAGCCAGACACTCTTATCCAGACTTAGTTAGTGCATTCATCTTAAGATAGCTAGGTGACACGAGTTAGGCCTAGTCAGCATCACTGAACTGTCAAACAACACCAGCACACTGAAGGGTGAGCCCCTCATCTCACCATCACACGCTAGTCACCTGACACCGTTGTTGTTGGTAACCATGCTCCTTCCCTCAGGCTGACCTGCAGTACGGCCTGACCCACAGTGAGGTCACCCGTCGCCGTGCCTACCATGGCTGGAATGAGTTCGACATCAATGAGGAGGAGCCTCTCTGGAGGAAGTACATCTCCCAGGTGAGTGGCGGATAGAACTAAAAATCCCTTGTCAACGTCAAGCTGAAAAAGTACAACTCCCTGGAGAGTGAAGGGAAGCTACCAAAAGCTGAAATTCATACCGTTATAGTACATGTGTGTGTGAAGCCTAAATAAGCAGAAAGGGGAACCCTCACACCTGATACATCCTGGKTTTGATACAGGAGTTCTAGCACAGCATCCCACCACTGACAAGACATTTCTAGCGAGTGCTGAAGCCGAAGCTGCAGTAGTGATTCAGGTTTCAGAAGCAGCTCCCTACATGCTGTGGTGTTTGGTACATGTGAAATATCACAGATCACCTGCTGTCCTCCCTCCGCCCCGCTCTTGGATCGTTCTTGACTTCTTTTGCAAGGACAAAAGCTCCCAGTGTCCTCTGGGGTAGGAGGGAGGGAGAGAAGAGGAGGACAAAACTGGGCCTCTCTATTCTGCCTGGTTTCTGTCTTCCGTGGCCTGAAGCAAAGTGATGAGCGGTCGATAAATATAGAGCTGCTGCCCTGAGAGCCGTTTTTCTCCTTCACACAGAGAGATGGAGAGAATGAGGGATGCTGTCCCCCCCTCTCTCGCTCTCTCCCCCTCTCTCTCCCCCCTACCCTTTCTCCCCCCCCCACCTGCTCGCTCTCTCCCCCGCTCTCTCTCTCTCCCCTCTCTCTCGCTCTCTACCCCTCTCTCGCTCTCTCCCCTCTCTCCCCCTACCCTTTCTCCCCCCACCTGCTCGCTCTCTCCTCCCCCACCCCTTCTCACCCCCCCTCTCCTGTTCCTTCTTTGTTTCACCCCCTTTGACACCCTGCTGAAGAAGAAAGATCAGCCACTTACTCATCACGTGGGTGACGTGAGATGCAGCCTCCTGTTGCCATGGAAACATATTGAAAAATATGGAATTATGCCATGACCATTGCTGTACTTCGGAGCTTTGGTTGGTTTAAATTGCAGGGGGGAAATCCTTTTTTAAATTTGTGTATTATAATATATTTTTTTAAGTACTGATCATAATTACATAGGCACTTTGGATCTAGCCAGATTGAACCAGGTTCTTCTATCTGTAACACCATTTTCATTCTCCATTCCATATTTGATGGTATTTTCTCAACATCATTTGTCCCAGAACGCTAAGACCCAAACCTAACTCCCCTAGGTGACAGGGTCAGCGTCCATAGAAAGGCAGTACTGCCCAGTACAGGGCACTACTCAAGATTACATAGAACAATTATCTAGAATATTAATCACGGTATTCATTCACCACCATTGTATTCATCCTCCCTATCGTCTGAATTGGGAGGGTGCCATTCCCCCACTCCACTGACTCCTCTGTTGTCAGATCAGATTCCTCTCTGTTGTCAGATCAGATTCCTCTCTGTTGTCAGATCAGATTCCTCTGTTGTCAGATCAGATTCATCCTCTGTATATGGCTTGAGGCCTGACACGCCTTTACTGAGTTACTGAACTACCAGAGATGGTCCAGTCTAGCTAGCTAATTTGTTGGTGTGTGTGTGATATCTGTCAGAAGCAGTATTGCCAGCCCACCCACACACACACACACACACACACACACACACACACACACACACACACACACACACACACACACACACACACACACACACCACACACACACACACACACACACACACACACACATTGAGTGAAGAGCTACAAACATTCGGGTCTTTAATCTGTCACTAGTTTGAGCTGTGCCAATCAGGCAGGTTATCTGTACAGAACAGAGCAGCAATGTGGTACTCTCCCTGTCTCCTGGAGGATCCCACCATCAGCTCAGCTCCATCTCTCCCTGTCTCCTGGAGGATCTCACCATCAGCTCAGCTCCATCTCTCCCTGTCTCCTGGAGGATCCCACCATCAGCTCAGCTCCATCTTCCCTGTGTCCTGGAGGCTCCCACCATCAGCTCATTCCATCTCTCCCTTGTCTTCCTGGAGGCTCCCACCATCAGCTCAGCTCCATCTCTCCCTGTCTCCTGGAGGATCCCACCATCGCTCAGCTCCATCTCTCCCTTGTCTCCTGGAGGCTCCCACCATCAGCTCAGTTCCATCTCTCCCTGTCTCCTGGAGGATCCCACCATCAGCTCAGCTCCATCTCTCCCTGTTTCCTTTGAGGATCCCACCATCAGCTCAGCTCCATCTCTCCCTGTCTCCTGGAGGATCCCACCATCAGCTCAGCTCCATCTCTCCCTGTCTCCTGGAGGATCCCACCATCAGCTCAGCTCCATCTCTCCCTGTCTCCTGGAGGATCCCACCATCAGCTCAGCTCCATCTCTCCCTGTCTCCTGGAGGATCCCACCATCGCTCAGCTCCATCTCTCCCTTGTCTCCTGGAGGATCCCACCATCAGCTCAGCTCCATCTCTCCCTGTCTCCTGGAGGATCCCACCATCAGCTCAGATCCAKATTTTGTGTGTGTGTGTGTGTGATCTTCTCACCAGTATTTTTAGCAGCAAAGTGAGAAAGCAGCACAAGGCTTTAGTTTGGCATCATCATCATTATCTCCCGCGTCGCTGCACCTCGTTGCCGCTACAGATTTTCATCCGTTTTTAGCATCCCAGAGGATAAACTGGTGGCGTGAAGAGTCATTTATCACTGTTATCAGACTGTGCTCTAAAAAGCACTGTACCTATTGGTGTTGAATCCATCCCTTTGAGAAGCTGACAATGGGTACCTATTGGTGTTGAATCCATCTCTCTGAGAGGCTGACAATGGGTACATAGTGGTGTTGAATCCATCTCTCTGAGAGGCCGACAGTGGGTACATAGTGGTGTTGAATCCATCTCTCTGAGAGGCAGACAGTGGGTACATAGTGGTGTTGAATCCATCTCTCTGAGAGGCAGACAGTGGGTACACAGTGGTGTTGAATCCATCTCTTCCTGTTCCTGTCAGAAGTAACCAAGAAACCAGGACTCTGGAGGCCTTTAATCAAACACTGTCACTCCTACCTGATCTTGTTCCTCTCAGAAGTAACCAGGAAACCAGGACTCTGGAGGCCTTTAATCAAACACTGTCACTCCTACCTGATCTTGTTCCTGTCAGAAGTAACCAAGAATCCAGGACTATGGAGGCCTTTAATCAAACACTGTCACTCCTACCTGATTTTGAACCACCATGTACGTATTGAACACATTAATTACTGTAGACTCAGTGCTTTGTCCGCTCGCCATGCCGCCTCAATTATCCTGGCAAAGGGAGCGACAGCGCCATTGGCTGGCTAATTAGTGTCTTGCCCAGACATGACAGATTGGGCCTGTACTCTCACTGTGCAGTCAGTGGCTGTATTTGAGAGCATCGAAGCCATGATGTATAATGGGTCAATTGTGACCGACTGACTAACCTGCAAATATTATGATGCAAGGTGATTTGTAGATTAGTCAGTCTCCCCTCGCCTCTAAAGTCAGCCTAAAACCCCAAACACCAAGCAATGCAGATGTAGAAGCACGGTGGCTAGGAAAAGCTCCCTAAAAAGGCAGGAACCTAGGAAGAAACCAGAGAGGAACCAGGCTACATTCAGCCATTACTCTCTCTCTGCCTGCCAGAGAGGTTTCACATGTAGAGGAGATGTAGTTTCTGACTGTGTTGAAGGTTTGCTGTGTCATTGAAAGTATTACTGTGTCATTCAGATACAGTATATACCTTATGTGTGTCTGACAACCTTCCGGCAGCTTCCAGGACCTTGTTTGACAAATGAATGGGCTTCTGACTTTCTCTGTACAGAGACCCTTATTTTGTGTCTCTTCTATACAGTCACTCACTCACTCATTCAGTCACACACACTCACACAAGTCACTACCAATCACATCAGATGTGGAACGTTGGTATTGATCGTGCAGTGCAACAGCTCAATGATGGCATTCTCCCTCTCCCTCGCTCTCTCTCTCCCTCTCCCTCTCTCCCTCCCCCAGTTTAAGGATCCTCTCATCATGTTGCTACTGGCCTCTGCTGTCATCAGTGTGCTCATGCACCAGTTTGATGATGCCATCAGCATCACAGTGGTAAGGAACCTCATCACCCCACAGGTTATTTATAGTATACCATTTAGTACTGTGAGTAATTCCATGGTGCTCCAGAAATGTGTCTGACAACGGATTAGACTGGGTACTACAGAGAATGGAGAGTTAAGCGCTAACCTATTATATCTCTCTCTCTCTCCCCCACCCCTCTTTTTCTCCTTGACAGGCCATTATAATAGTGGTTACAGTTGCCTTTGTCCAGGTGAGACTTCTTTATTTGCCTTCACTCTGTGAACTGTGTTAGTTGTGACAGGTAGTCAGTCAGTGTTTCTCTGCAGATGTCATGGTGTATTCTCAGAGCACAAAGCCAGATGCCAAACAGATCACAGTGGAACAAAACAGACGGGGGGGGGGCTCGTCTCCGTAGAGAGAACATTGGAAATGCATTGCTGTTCCATCATTTATGAGGGGCATGAAAACTGATCAAAGACATTCGTAGAGAGTTGTTTCAGCTATGCTCGCTCTGTTTCTCTGAAGGAATACCGCTCCGAGAAGTCCCTTGAAGAGCTGGGAAAACTTGTGCCTCCAGAATGCCACTGGTGAGCACTGCCTCTCTCAGCTCCAATGCTCTCTGCTATGTTTTTCTTACTCCCCCATCACTAATTGTATCTAAATATGGAATGACAGTCAAACATGACAGTGGAAGCAGCTTAGGACCAACATCACTCCCATAGACTTAGTGCACACATCCTGGGATAAAGAAAGCACTGGTGCCTCCTGAAAGAACTGTAAAGGGGACATGGAGAAATTGATGTAATTTCCACTTCAAACAGGATCCAGAGGGCCAGATTTGCACTTCAAACACAAGATCCCCCCCCCTCAAAATACTCACACACACACCACACACACACAACACACACACACACACACACACACACACACACACACACACACACACACACACACACACACACACTACACTACACTGTCTCCATATCCCCAGGCTGCTACAAGCTTTGCCCTTGGATGCTGGTGGTGAACTAGCATAGTGCGGATAGCTTGCATACTGTAGCATTAGCATGGTCATTGCTGATTACAGTTCAATTCCCTCTTCTGTCTCTCTCTCTCCTCTCTCGGTCTCGCTTTCTGTCTCTCTCGCTCTCTCTGTCTCGTTTTCTCCGTTTGTCTCTCTCTCTTCTCGTGCGCGCTGTCTCGCTCTTTGTCTCGCTCTCCCCGTTTCTGTCTCTCTCCATCTCTCCCCCCTCTAGTGTGAGGGAAGACATCTGGAGCGCATGCTGGCTCGGGAGTTGGTCCCTGGAGACACTGTCTGTCTCTCTGTTGGGAGAGAGTCCCGGCTGATCTACGACTCTTTGAGGTGTGTTATACACTCACACCCGTTAAGAAGCTGTAAAAAGATACTGTCGTTCTCACTCTTACACATAAACATAGATTTGCAATGGGTGGGACTTCACTAGCTCTACTCAACAAAAAAGCTGGCAGCAAAAGAATTGCTGAAGTGACTGGCAAACCTTTCACCCCTCTCTCTCTCCAGGCAACTGACCTTCAGTGGATGAGTCCAGTCTGACGGGAGAGACCACGCCCTGCTCCAAGTCCACGTCACCAGCCCACCAACAATGACATCACCTCCCGCAGCAATGTGGCCTTCATGGGACCCTGGTGCGATGTGGCAAAGCCAAGGTACCTGGATGTCTGTTGAAGGCCATGGTTGACCACAATGTCACATGACCCTCCCAACAGTTTACCAATAAGTTTGGAGCAGCACTTCTGGCTGGAAATTAAAGTTACAGATTGTGATTAATAGCGTCTTATATCATTGTGTAACTTTTTTGTTTTGTATTATAGGGTATCGTCATAGGAACAGGAGAAAATTCAGAATTTGGAGAGGTTTTTAAGATGATGCAAGCAGAGGAGGCCCCTAAAAACACTTTTTACAGAAAAGCATGACCTGCTTGGAAAACAGCTCTCGCTTTATTCCTTTGGAATCATAGGTACCGCATATTCTTGTTGTTCTCAAATGTGCACATGTTCTCGTGGTCCTGAATGGCTCAGTAGGTAGAGCATGGCGCTTGCAACGCCATGATTGGTGGGTTCGATTCCCAGGGAACACCCATATGTAAAATGTATCCACCTGACTGTAAGTCGCTTTGGATACTCAGTGTCTGCTAAATGGCATGTACAGTTGTGTGTGTGTGTATGTATATTATGTGTGTGTATAGTATGTGTGTGTGTGTGTGTGTGGTGTGTGTGTGTGTGTATATATATATATATACTTTTTACTTTTTGCCCCACTGTATATATACACACACACACATACATATATATATATATGTATGTATGTATGTAGTAGTAGTATGTATGTATGTATGTATGTATGTATGTATGTATGTATGTATGTATGTATGTATGTATGTATGTGATATGTGTGTGTGTGTGTGGTGTGTGTGTGGTGTGTGTGTGTGTGTTGTGTGTGTGTGTGTGTGTGTGTGTGTGTGTGTGTGTGTGTGTGTGTGTGTGTGTGTGTGTGTGTGTGTGTGTGTGTGTGTTTGTGTGTGTGTGTGTGTGTGTGTGTGTGTGTGTGTATATATACAGTGGGGCAAAAAGTATTTAGTCAGCACCAATTGTGCAAGTTCTCCCACTTAAAAAGATGAGAGAGGCCTGTAATTTTCATCATAGGTACACTTCACTATGACAGACAAAATGAGGAAAAAAAAATCCAGAAAATCACATTGTAGGATTTTTTATGAATTTATTTGCAAATTATGGTGGAAAATAAGTATTTGGTCAATAACAAAATTTATCTCAATACTTTGTTATATACCCTTTGTTGGCAATGACTGAGGTCAAACGTTTTCTGTAAGTCTTCACAAGGTTTTCACACACTGTTGCTTGTATTTTGGCCATTCCTCCATGCAGATCCTGTTTGGGCTGTTGCTGGGCAACACAGACTTTTTTTGTGGCAAAAGCATGAAGGAGGTAGGCAATAAATAGGCCATAGGAGCGAATAATTACAATTTAGCAGATTAACACTGGAGTGATAAATCATCAGATGATCATGTGCAAGTAGAGATACTGGTGTGCAAAAGGGCAGAAAAGTAAATAAATAAAAACAGTATGGGATGAGGTAGGTAAATTGGGTGGGCTATATACCGATGGACTATGTACAGCTGCAGCGATCGGTTAGCTGCTCAGATAGCAGATGTTTAAAGTTGTTGAGGGAGATAAAGTCTCCAACTTCAGAGATTTTTGCAATTCGTTCCAGTCGCAGGCAGAGAGAACTGGAAGGAAAGGCGTCAAATGAGGTTTTGGCTTTAGGGATGATCTAGGAGATACACCTGCTGGAGCGCGTGCTACGGGTGGGTGTAGCCATCGTGACCAGTGAACTGAGATAAGGGCGCACTTTACCTAGCATAGCCTTGTAGATGACCTGGAGCCAGTGGTCTGACGACGAACATGTAGCGAGGGCCAGCGACTAAGGGCATACAGGTCGCAGTGGTGGGTCGTATAAGGTGCTTTAGTAACAAAACGGATGGCACTGTGATAACTGCATCCAGTTTGCTGAGTAGAGTATTGGAAGCTATTTTGTAGATGACATTGCCGAAGTCGAGGATCGGTAGGATAGTCAGTTTTACTAGGGTAAGTTTGGCGGCGTGAGTGAAGGAGGCTTTGTTGCGAAATAGAAAGCCGACTCTAGATTTGATTTTGGATTGGAGATGTTTGATATGAGTCTGGAAGGAGAGTTTGCAGTCTAGCCAGACACCAAGGTACTTATAGATGTCCACATATTCTAGGTCGGAACCCAGGGTGGTGATGCTAGTGGGCGTGCGGGTGCAGGCAGCGAACGGTTGAAAAGCATGCATTTGGTTTTACTAGTGTTAAGAGCAGTTGGAGGCCACGGAAGGAGTGTTGTATGGCATTGAAGCTCGTTTGGAGGTTAGATAGCACAGTGTCTAAGGAAGGGCCAGAAGTGTACAGAATGGTGTCGTCTGCGTAGAGGTGGATCAGGGAATCACCCGCAGCAAGAGCAACATCATTGATATATACAGAGAAAAGGTCGGCCCGAGAATGGAACCCTGTGGTACCCCCATAGAGACTGCCAGAGGACCGGACAACATGCCCTCCGATTTGACACTGAACTCTGTCTGCAAAGTAGTTGGTGAACCAGCAAGGCAGTCATTAGAAAAACCGAGGCTACTGAGTCTGCCGATAAGAATATTGTTAATGCTGTCTATATAGTGGTAATCTGCTCTCTATATGCTGGTAATGCTGTCTATATAGTGGTAATGCTCCCGCCCCAGTACATGGCTAACCACCACTAATGAGTGTTGCCATGGGTTTCAGGGGTGATCATGCTGGTTGGTTGGCTCCAGGGGAAACACTTATTAGACATGTTCACCATCGTGTCAGGTAAGCCCATTTTGTATCTTCCATATATGCAAATAGTACAGTGCTTTGTATAAATTATGTGTTGCCGTTGTTTCTGTCATTGTCAACATATCCCAATATATGGGCATATTCTCTACCATAGACGTCTATCCAACAACACAGTATGTTTAGTGTTCCCCAGGGCAGAATGCCATGTGAAAGATCTTTTGATAACACTCATTCTTCAGTGTGACATCTGAGTAGGTTAGCAGAGATAATGGGGGATTTGATGGTTGTTGTCACCGTGCCTGGTTACGGAGGTGAGCACAGTAGTGTAAGGGTTCAGATTACACTTCCTGTCATGTCAGTGCATTTGTTTATTTTTGAAGTAAAGGAAAACCCTGTAATACAATCACACAATTGGGGTCACGTCATTGTGGTGATTTTAGCAAGACAGTGTTTTCTCTTTCACAGGAGATCAGAGATTGTATCGTTCCTCATCACTTCTTTGCACCGTCAGTACCTCGGGGTGTGCAGCTAACCATGTTAACCTGTATTTACATTACAGTGAAAGTGTTTTCTCACACCTGGAAGGTGAAGTGAGGTGTTGTGAATAAAGTTGGTAGGAATGCCAATGTACACACACACACACTGTGCACTCTCTTCAAGTAAAGACTTAGCGGTTTTCCGCTCTCGTCTCCTCCCTCTTCCTCCCCTCTAACCCAGCCTGGCGGTGGCAGCCATCCCTGAGGGTCTACCCATCGTGGTGACGGTCACCTTGGCCCTCGTGTGATGAGGATGGTCAAGAAGAGGGCCATTGTCAAGAAGCTGCCCATCGTGGAGACACTTGGTAGGTCTGGCGGAGGTAGCCGAGCTCTGCCTTTAACACTCAGTTTGGTGTGTGTATGTGTCTACTTTAATTTGACCCGATCCCTTCCTCCATCATCCAGGCTGCTGCAACGTCATCTGCTCAGACAAGACGGGGACTCTGACCAAGAACGAGATGACCGTCACTCACCTGTTCACCGCGTGGACTACATGTTGAGGTACACAGTGTGTGAGGCTAGTTCCTCATGCCTAGTTTAGGACTGTTATTTAGTCATCTGGCAAGGTCTTTACCGTAAATGAGAATGTGTTCAAAGTCAATTTATCTTGTGAAATGAGGGTTTACATCAAAAATATTTGTGTGGGATGTTTGTTGATCTTCATTGTTTTGCTGTGTCCTCCATGTTGTCCTCTCTGCCAGGTGACGGGCGTGGGTTACAATGGAGCCGGGGAGGTGTTACTGCACGGGGAGGAGATCCACGGCTTCTCAAACACCTCCGTCAGCAAGATTGTAGAGGTGAGAAACTGGGACAGATACGTGGTCATTGGGGTAAATCTCAATACTCTGAAGTGAAGACTTGGTCTGCACTCATTTAATAACGCCGGAGAGACACCGAACATGTGGTGAACTGTCCCTCTACGACGGCATGGGTAAAGGATCTGGGCTAGCATCTGATGTCATAACCGCCTGTCCTTCTGCTCTCTGATAGGCTGGTTGCATATGCAATGACGCTCATCAGGAACAACACCCTGATGGGACGCCCCACTGAGGGGGCCCTCATCGCCCTGGCCATGAAGGTATACATACATACATACATACATACATACATACATACATACATACATACATACATACATACATACATACATACATCATACATACATACATGTATATACACATTTCATTGCTAGCCGATGCCGTTAGCGCCCGGCACAAAAACAGTAAGCACACACAAGCGTTATATGTGTCTGTGAGAGCCCTTCAGATTATTAACATACAAGGGTTATATGTGTCTGTGAGAGCCCTTCAGATTATTAACAACAGGGGTTATATGTGGTCTGTGGAGCCCTTCAGATTATTAACACACGGGTTATTGTGTGTCTGTGAGAGCCCTTCAGATTATTAACATACAGGGGTTATGATGTGGCTGTCTGTGAGAGCCCTTCAGATTATTAACACACAGGGGTTATATGTGTGTCTGTGAGAGCCCTTCAGATTATTAACATACAGGGGTTATATGTGTGTCTGTGGGAGCCCTTCAGATTATTAACATACAGGGGTTATGTGTGTGTCTGTGATCCCTTCAGATTATTCACACACACATATATATATTTTTTTTTAATCTTAGCCCCCGTCCCCGCAGGATGCCTTTTGCATTCTGGTAGGCCGTCATTGTAAATAAGAATTTGTTCTTAACTGACTTGCCTAGTTAAATAAAGGTTAAATAAAATGTAAATAAATATGTGTGTCTGTGAGACCCCTTCAGATTATTTACACAGTATCACAGACAAAAACAGTAGACTAGCAGGACCAAGTCTCATGCCCTGTGGGAGCGACTGCCTTGGTAACAGTGTGTGACTTGACAACGCTGGCGTAATTACAATTGGAGATTGGAACTTGTGTTTGTGTGTGCATATGAGTGTGTGTGTGTGTGTGCGCATATGTATGTGGGTGAGACACTTCCAGACTCGGTTCGATGACTGTGTGTCACCAACAAGAATACACACTCCTACGGGTGTGACTAGAAAACGAACCAGTCTCCAGAGGGAGAAACTATCACACGCTCACTCTCTCTGACACACACACACACACACACACACACACACACACACACACACAAAGATGAACAGAAGCCGGTCACCAAAGTATGTTCCCTGCAGATGGGTCTTGAAGGGCAGCAGCAGGAGTATGTACGTCTGGAGGAAAACCCTTTCAGTTCAGAACAGAAGTGGATGGCCGTCCGCTGTGTCCACCGCACTCAGCAGGTCAGTCAGTCCAGAGCACCAACACCCTTACTCCTTTCCACATTCACTGTTTCTTCTACGTAACATGGACACAGCGAAGAGACATTCTATCTGTAGTAGTGTTGTCCTATGRGGTTCAGTGTGATGAATRTGTCATGGTGTTTTCTGTCCTTGGTGATGTGTTACCTCAGGACCAGCCAGGTGTGTATTACATGAAGGGGGCTTATGAGCAGGTCATCCGCTTCTGTAGCTACTACCACAGCAAAGGTGCAACACTACCTCTCAACCACCAGCAGAGGGAAGCTTACCAGCAGCAGAAGAGTTACATGGGATCCTCAGGCCTCAGAGGTAAAGGGAGGTTGGTGGAAGTGGCCAGTGTCATTGGCCCGATTCTAAGTAAAGCCCACCTTTTTTCCTTCGAGGATCGCTAAAGTAACAACAATGTAATCTTCTGTCTTGTTTCCGGTGCAGTTCTGGCTTTTGCGTCGGGTTCGGAGATGGGCAACCTGTCGTTCCTGGGCCTGGTGGGCATCATCGATCCGCCCAGTCAGGGGTCAAAGAGGCTGTGGGCACGCTCATCAGCTCAGGAGTGGCCATCAAGATGATCACTGGAGACTCCCAGGAGACCGCTGTGTCCATAGGTGAGGCGCGCTTGTTTCCTCTCTATCTTCATCTTCTCCCCCTCTTGTAACTTGTAATCTCCCCCACTTGTACTTTAATCTCCCCCACTTGTAACTTGTAATCTCCCCTACGATCTCCCTCTTGTAACTTGTAATCTCCCCCTCTTGTAACTTGTAATCTCCCCCCACTTGTAACTTGTAATCTCCCCTCTTGTACTTGTAATCTTGTAATCCCCCCCCTTGTAACTTGTAATCTCCCCCACTTGTAACTTGTAACTCCCCAACTTGTAACTTAATCCTCTTCACCTCAGAGATACATTTTTAGCAAAAACGTATGATGAAATGGGGATGCAATATCTGACCGTGCTGTGTGTCCTTGTGTGTCCTCAGCGGGCCGTCTGGGAATCTACACCAAGGGCTCCCAGTCTCTGTCTGGAGAGGAGGTGGACCAGATGGACCTCCAACAGCTGTCTCAGATGTGCCCAGGTAGGAACTATCAACACACGCAGGCTCTAAACACTGTGACTTTCTCTGACTCACAATCCTTATTCTTTAAATATACAGATGGTTACCGTCTCACATAGTAATTGTCCTAATGGGACAAATAAAGTTGTTGGAATGAATTGAATACCTTCATTACGTTCACATGTACGTTGTAAATGTGCATCAAGGAATGAGACAAATTGTCTGCGATCAAGAACAGAGAAACACACACGTTGCTCTTGCTGATCAAAGAACAGAGAAACCCACACGTTGCTTTGCTGATCAAAGAACAGAGAAACCCCACGTTGCTCTTGCTGATCAAAGAACAGAGAAACCACGTGCTGCTCTTGACATCAAAGACAGAGAAACCCACGTGCTGCTCTTGCTGATATCACTATTTGTGTTAAAGCTTACATGTCGCCCTCTTGGCCTTCGTCAGAGCTTTTATTAAATGTGAAACACATCCTTATCAAGCTGTAAAACACTCAAACACAGGGCTGGGTGACAACAGGGTGATGCGTAACAGGGCTGGGTGAACAGGGTGATGTCTAACAGGGTGGAGTGAACAGGGTGATGTCTAAACAGGGCTGGGGTAACAGGGTGATGTCTAACAGGGCTGGTTGTTGTGTGAACAGGAGTGATGTCTAACAGGCTGGTTAACAGTCGTGATGTCTGTGTGAACAGGGTGATGCTACAGGTGGATGTCTAACAGGGCTGGGTGAACAGGGTGATGTCTAACAGGGCTGGGTGAAACAGGTGTGGATGTCTAACAGGGCTGGGTGTAACAGGTGATGTCTAACAGGGCTGGTGAACAGGTGATGGTGAACAGGGCTGGGTGAACAGGGTGATGTTAACAGGGCTGGGTGAACAGTGTGTGGTGATGGTTAACAAGTTATGTCTCTCCAGATCGTGGTGTGTCTAGCCGCCAGCCCCAGACACAAGCTGAAGATAGTCAAGGTGAGAACCCAGCCAGTAGTTCACGCAGTTGGCAGATGAATGTTGAATGCCCGTTCTTGTGTAGGCAGAGCCTGGCCTGGCAACATGTGGCTCCAAGCCCTGGGAAGTCTCTAGAAACTCCCACCGCAAATTTGTGACATTCAGTCACGGGGAAGTGTCTACCGTATACCTGGTGGTTTTCCAGTCACTAGTGTTACGAGTGCTAGTGAAGAAAATGAAAATCACACAATTATTAGAAAATACACTCCATTTCAGATCCCTTTAATCTAAAGGAATGAGTTCAATCAAGACAGGGAACTGATTCATTAACTAAAAACTGTTGTTCTTTCAGGAGTTTAATTAATAACTATAATGTGGATTTATTACAAGGGTTGACTGTTCTATCTCCGCGCTCCTCTCTCATTCCAGTCTCTCCAGAACATTGGTGCTGTGGTGCGATGACGGGTGATGGTGTGAATGATGCCGTAGCGCTGAAAGCAGCAGACATCGGCGTTGCCATGGGCCAGACTGGCACTGACGTTTGTAAGAGGCAGCAGACATGATCCTAGTGGATGATGACTTCCAGACCATCTTGTGAGGAAACTTTTAGAAACAGTTTGCAGTAACACTTTATACTGTTACCCAGTTTGCTCATTCTTTTGGGCTTCAAAGCCATCATGATTTCTAGAAAGGTGTCTTTGCTAGGATAGCAAAATAGAGTTAATATTTCTGTCATTCTTTTCTGTCCTAGGTCTGCCATCGAGGAAGGGAAAGGCATTTACAACAACATTAGAAACTTTGTCCGCTTCCAGCTGAGCACGTGAGTGATGGAAGCTACTTTTTGATAAGAGATTCCTTGAAACAATTGCTATGCTATATGGGCCACTTTCTTATAAATATTATTAAATTGGCATTATTGTGTTTCCTAGGAGCATTGCAGCGCTCACCCTCATCTCCCTGGCAACGCTGATGAACTTCCCCAACCCTCTGAACGCCATGCAGATCCTGTGGATCAACATCATCATGGACGGACCTCCCGCTCAGAGGTGACACTACACAACGCATTGTGGGAACTGTATTATTTTGTCATGAAAATGGTCTGCTCTCAGTTTCACAAGATTTTTTATATAATAATTTCAGAATTTGGTGGGTGATTTATATCTGTCCTGTTTCACACATGTACAAGTGTGTATTATACGCATTTGTGTGAAATGGAAATGTATTTTTTGCATATCCCAACCCTCGGAGAGTGGGGTCACGGCCAGGGTCAGCCATTATCAACGGTAACCCTGGAGCAATTAGGGCACATCGACAGATTTTTTCCCCCCACCTTGTCAGCTCGGGGACTCAAACTAGCGAGCTTTCGCTTACTGGCCCAAATCTCTAACCGCTAGGCTACCTGCTGCTTTCATATTTAAATCCACCAGATTTAAAGTCACAATTACTGATGCTTTGTGTAAAAATAGTTTGTGGTAATTACCGTAGATGGAAATCCATGTAATCCTCTGTCATCCTTAGTCTGGGAGTGGAGCCAGTGGATAAGGATGTCATCCGGAAGCCTCC
>NW_019946365.1:15000-31623 GCF_002910315.2 Salvelinus sp. IW2-2015 | reverse complement strand
GCCAGCTGGCCCATGATGGAACCCAGCACCGCGTAGCAGAACATCTTGTTACTGCACAGGCCCACTCATGGACCATACGAGTCGACAGAGAGATAGAGAAACATAGACCGTCATCATGAATCAACAACAGGTCCTAGGTGACATGTTTCTGCCCACTAATCTCTCAGATCCTTCATCCTGTACAGGGCACAGCAGTGCACCCACCTGTGAGCGTGAGCTGAGGGCGTTGAACATGTCGAAGAACACAAAGCAGGTGAAGGTCATGGTGGTGTCTCTGGGAGTGATCAGATTGTCCTGAAGCTGAGAGGAGGAGATACAAACACCGTGAGGAATACAAGTCAACTGATACAGGAAATAGGTAGGGATTGGCTTGGATTCACTATTAAATGTGATCAGTGCGTTTTATTCTTGGGTTCACGATTTTATTTATCTGAAAACACCAATCCACATCAAAAGATATATCAGCAGACGCGTCATGACAGTACACAGCAGACCGCGTCATGACAGTACACAGCAGACCGCGTCATGACAGTACACAGCAGACCGCGTCATGACAGTACACAGCAGACCAATAAACAAACATCAGCCATATATCAAAGAAGGCAACAATGTCCGGAGGAAAAAAACATATCTTATGAACACAAAAACAAAAGCAATACTACTGCGCGTCACAGGCCAGTCACAATACTACTGCTCGTCACAGGCCAGTCACAATACTACTGCTCGTCACAGGCCGTCACAATACTACTGCTCGTCACAGGCCAGTCACAATACTACTGCTCGTCACAGGCCGTCACAATACTACTGCTCGTTCACAGGCCAGTCACAATACTACTGCTCGTCACAGGCCAGTCACAATACTACCTGCGTCACAGGCCAGTCACAATACTACTGCTCGTCACAGGCAGGCACAAACTACTGCTCGTCACAGGCCAGTCACAATACTACTGCTCGTCACAGGCCAGTCACAATACTACTGCTCTGTATCACAGCCAGTCAAAATCACGTAACTAGCTCATGTCACAGCCAGTCACAATTACGAACTGCTCGTCACAGGCCAGTCACTAATACTACTGCTCGTAAACAGCCAGTCATCATACTTGATTCGTGCTCGGAACAGGCCAGTCCATACATACACTGTGTAACAGCCAGTCATCAAAATACTACTACTCTACGTTGTGTAACAGGCCAGTCATAATACTACTGATCTGTAACAGGCCATCAGCATTACACTACTTTGTAACAGGCCAGTCATATACTACTGATTGTAACAGGCCAGTCATCATTACTACTGATTGGGGTCATCTACTTCCCTCCACTGCAGAGTGTCTTCCAGACAGAGAGCCTTAGCATCTTTGGTAAGAAAGACATGTTAGCCCACTGAGCTAAAGATTAAACCTAAGCCTTCAGGGCCCGTATTCATAAAGGGTTGATCCCCACATCAGCTCTCCTGTTCTGAGACGGACCCTGGTCTGTTAGTGATGGAGGGAATGGTTTATATGTGCTATAKTAACAGTCCATCTCTTCTTCCCTTCCAGACCTGCTGTTCCTGGTGGGCCTCACGTCCTCTGTCTGCGTGGTCTCTGAGGCCATAAAGTGGGTGGAGAGGTGGAGAGYGGTGAGGGAGAGGAGAACCACAGTGGCTGAAGAAGACTCCTTCCACGATGTATGACGCACRTTGCGTTCTGTGTGACAGAGTAGATAGGGGAGAGGAGGGGGCTGGGCTGGGTTGTTTGTGGGTGGGGGGTACATGTAGATGGGATGCAATGGTTATTTGGTCTGAACACAGGGACTGGAGAGAGACCTCAAACAGTTGTTGTCCCTCGCTGGTATTCACTGTTCAGTCATGGACTGGAAGTGGGCGAGGAGGATCTCAACCTTACAGTGCCCCCCTGCCCTCYACCTCTCCCCTGCGAGAAGCATTGGCGTGCTGCTTTCAGACTGTACCATCCTCCAGGAACTCAGGAGGGGATTTATTTATGAGACATTGTAACTGTTGTTCATGTGGCAACTATTCATGTCTATGGTGTCGTGATCTGAGAGGACAATGTTACTGCGCGTAGATCAGCTACTCACGTCTAGGTATTAAGACAATTAAGGACAGCATAATTGTTCGTAGATCAACTATTCATGTCTTGGGGTTCATGAACATAAACGGAATTTTGTAACTGTTCTTATTCGTCACCACCTTGCTTCGAGTGCAGGTAGCTAACCATAGCTTTGTGGAAGTCTAGAGATGTTACTTAGAGATGTTACTTTCATGCATTCCAGCTTTTCATGCTCGTAGCAATCTCACCATCAACTTTGAACCAATTAAGGATTGATAATTGTGAGCATACTTTTGTTTTGGTATAGACWTTAGGAAGAGTTGACCACTAAACCTTGTTATTTTGGTGGTTTAATATAATACATTTTCTTCAGATAAGTTTGGTTTTTCTCACAGATTAGGACTGATGGCCTTCATTTGGCGTTTCATTTAATTCCACTCTGGCTATCTATTTAGTTGCCCCTGGAGACACTGTGTTTTGGACCATCACTCCGCAGTTTATTTTCCCAGTGATCAAGCAGTACTATACAGTTAATTGTATCCCGGTCCCCGGTGCTTGAGGAAATTCCTCTTGCTAAGAAGATATTTTAGTTTGTTTTTGACCGCTTTTTGATTGAAGAAAGTCACTTTAAGGTACTTATTTGTTACCCAGAAATGATTTGATATTGAGATAAAAACAGCCGCAATGGGTCTTTTAATATTCTGCCTCTATTTTACACACTGTAAATTAAGTGCAAATATMTATCTCCATGACAACCATTTACTGTACATGCACTGTTCATATACATTTTGCTTGTGTTTTGGGTCAAAAGTGGCKATTTTTAAGCACATTTTTCTCTTCCTGCTCTTTCCAGAAGCCTCTGAGGCCTTGTTTTGGTACAGCTAGACATACCTGGGTTGTATTTCACAATGCAGAATCACTCAATTAACAAGCTTGTTTTGATAATCATTTACATTAAATATAATCGAATTCCCAGGTTTATAGACAGGTTCAGTTGATAATGGGMTATTTTAGTCATACCCATTCCAGGTTTATTTCTTTATGAACCAGGAGATGGAGTTGTTTCAGCATTTTTAGGACAGGGAGGTAATTCATTGATGTTGCTTTCCGAATGAGTTTTTGTCTGTGCTATGGATATGGCAACAGAAGTCCTCTACCTACAGCAGCACCTAGTGGGTGCAGGCTAACATCGCCAGCTCTTTCTATTAGACATGTTCTTTATTTTCCAGGAGATTATACTCTCTGATTTGGTCCATTTGACAGGCCAAATCAGCTACAATTCTTTTTTATTTATGATTTGTTGTGTGTGTTGCACAGCTGAAGACAGTACTCTGTTGTGATGGTATGAGAATAAATCTGTACATTAATGAAAATGTGTGTGTGTATATATATATATATATATATATATATATATATATATATATATATATATATATATATTTGAAGTGTGTTTTAACTGGGTGGAGGTTTTGTGTCATATGTTTTCACTGTCACTGACACCGATTCTGAAAATCTCCTTTTTAACAATATCTGTTTGTTTTTTCAGTTTAAGATTTCCATATAAAATATACTGCCAAAGCAGAGATAGACTTCAGTGTGTATACCCAATAATTCTCAAGAACAGCTGGTTTAAATGTTTTTTTCATTTAGATAAAATATTTCCAGTGCAGCAGTAATGTAACAATACATGGGATTTATAGAGCTATTTTCAAAGACCAAAATACTCTTTACAGCAGCGGGCAAAGAAATAAAAACAAATTTAACAAAGTCAAKGTTATCATAAGCTTTATATATATTATAAATGTTTCTGTCTTTATCATTTTATAAAATCTACATCTATCTTTTATAAACTTTGTTTTTAGCATTAACTATAAAATATGTCAATGACAGCCATAAAATGTACACAAATAAAAGGCAGGTCTGGTGGGGGATGGGTGTGCCTCAACCAGTGACAAAGTAGACTGAGACACACCAATGGTCTCTAAAAACACCTCAAGCTGCACTGACCTTGGAGCCTAAGGAACAGAGCAAGATAATGAGAATCAATTTGAGAATCAACAGCAGTATGTTTCAATATAGTTTATACTATATCATACACAAGGATACATACAGCTAGACACTGCATCAGGTAACTGTTCTGCAGCACTGGGCAGGATGGCTTCAACCATGCTGCTGGTCAGGTTCTTGCCTTCCCTGTAATACTCCTCCACGTCATCCACTGGGGGTCTCTGACTGCTGTGGCCTGCTCTCCTCCCACCCACCAGTAGCCCGTAGAGTGCCTGGCGTACTACAGGGCAACACACTTTTAAAAAAAAGACACCGACCAACGTGATGGACTGTATGAAAATGAAAACTAATATGCCAGTAATGCTTTAGTGGAGGAAAGTATTCTACAAACAGTATCTGGCGTGTGATCACTTATGACACAGTTTCCTGTTGGTCTTATTAAGTAAGGAAACTTCCAGTGATATAGATAAGCTTAGTAGACCAGATACAATGCTATTTTACAGTAAACAAATTGACAACAGACCTTCAGCACACTTATAAAGGAGAGTCAACAAGCACAGCACTTACACAAATGACTGATGATTGTCTAAGAGAAATTAATGATTGTGGGGGTTGTTTTGTTGTGCCGTGSCGGAGATCTTTGTGGGCTATGCTCGGCCTTGTCTCAGGATGGTAAGTTAGTGGTTGAAGATATCCCTCTAGTGGTGTGMGGGCTGTGCTTTGGCAAAGTGGGTGGTGTTATATCCTACCTGTTTGGCCCCGTCCGGGGGTAATGTCGGATAGGGTCACAGTGTCTGCCGACCCCTCCTGTCTCAGCCTCCAGTATTTATATGCTGCAGTAGGTTGTGTCGGGGGCTAGGGTCAGTCTGTTATATCTGGAGTATTTCTCCTTCTTATCCGGTGTCCTGTGTGAATTTAAGTATGCTCTCTCTAATTATTTCTATCTTTCTCTCTCTCTCGGAGGACCTGAGCCCTAGGACCATGCCTCAGGACTACCTGGCCTGATGACTCCTTGCTGTCCCCAGTCCACCTGGCCGTGCTGCTGCTCCAGTTTCAACTGTTCTGCCTGGCTATGGAACCCTGACTGTTCACCGGATGTGCTACCTGTCCCAGACCTGCTGTTTCAACTCTCTAGAGACAGCAGGAGCGGTAGAATATCTTGAATGATCGGCTATGAAAAGCCAACTGACATTACTCCTGAGGTGCTGACCTGTTGCACCCTCTACAACCACTGATTTATTATTATTTGACCCTGCTGGTCATCTATGAACATTTGAACATCTTGGCCATGTTCTGTTATAATCCCACCCGGCACAGCCAGAAGAGGACTGGCCACCCCTCCTAGCTGGTTTCTTCCTAGGTTCTGGCCCTTCTAGGGAGTTTTTCCTAGCCACTGAGCTTCTACACCTGCATTGCTTGCTGTTTTGGATTTTGGCTGGGTTTCTGTCCTCCACTTTGTGACATCAGCTGATGTAAGAAGGGCTTTATAAATACATTTGATTGATTGATTGACTTCAGTGCGGCTTTTGACATTATCGATCATAGTCTGGTGCTGGAAAAACGTATGTGTTATGGCTTTACACCCCCTCCTGGCTCAAAGTGGAGGAGAGATTGACTTCATCACTACTTGTATTTGTGAAAAGTATTGACATGTTGAATGCACCGAGCTGTCTGTTTAAACTACTGGCACACAGCTCCAACACCCATGCATACCCCACAAGACATGCCACCAGACGTCTCTTCACAGTCCAGAAAGACTACGGGAGGCGCACACTACTACGTAGAGCCATGACTACATAAAACTCTATTCCACATCAAGTAACTAACTGTACATTTTGATTTTAAAAAACAGATAAAAATACATCTTGTGAAGCAACACAACACAGGCTCATACACAAAAAACTACATTTTGCTTACTGTATTTCTGCCTTGTTTTGGTACAGCGAGACATACGTGGGTTATATCACAGAGAGATGATATCAATTAACAGCTTGTTCGATAATCATTTGGATTAATATAACTGAATTCCCAGATTATAAGACTGGTTCAGTTGATTATGGGATTTGAGGTATTGAGTCATACCCATTCCAGGTTGACCTTTCTTTTATGAACCAGGAAAGGTACCTAATTCATTGATGTTTTGCATCAAGATCTCAAGAAGAAGCCGTTCAATTGTTGTGAAGAAGCCTTCAGGGCACCCAAGAAAGTCCAGCAAGCTCCAGGACCGTCTCCTAAAGTTGATTCAGCTGCAGGATCGGGGCACCACCAGTACAGAGCTTGCTCAGGAATGCAGCAGGCGGGTGAGTGCATCTGCACGCACAGTGAGGCGAAGACTTTTGCAGGGTGCCTGGTGTCAAGAAGAGGCAGCAAAGAAGCCACCTCTTCTCACATCACAGGGAAAACCATCACAGGGACAGAACTGCACTATTCGCAAAAAGGTCAGCAGGGCTGGAACATGCAAGAGACTGGAGGATACGGTAACAGTCATATTATCTCCATGAATTGAAATACAAAATAATGATTGTGTGGCGGGCATCCGGAAAACAGCTGCTTGCCGGGAGAATAGGGAGCCAGGAGTGAGCGCTACCCATTCAGTGCTGTCGGTGTGTCAATGACCAACAAATCAAAGCATCCTGAGTACAATCCCCATGTGTTGTGCGTGCTGGTCTGCAAGCCAAGGGGTGGGTTCACTTCACAATTTTGATCCTAAACATCCGAGCCACGTGATGAAGAAAGAATATAGTATGTACACGAACTACATTTCCTGCCCCCGAGAGCTACCCTTTTGCCCTTCCGGCAGAAAGACAAGGTCCATTTATGGGGCAAGCAGTGCCTTGGGTGACAGAACACTGAACATTTGCTCTCTTTACCGTAGCATGATGGCCTCTCTGCCATTTAAGGCAAATAGTGATTAACTAAGTCGCTCCGGTTACACCACCCAAACCATAATATGATTTGGTCACAATGACCCCATTGGCAGGAGAACTCCCCAGAGAACAACTTAAATCCCAATTGCGAGAAGCGTTAGTGGTCAATCCGTCATAAAAGAGGCGGCCAATGGAGCAAACAAAACCCGCACAATCATCTGGGACTACATTTGGCCAAGTCATCGATTATTGCCAAGGATAGTGCCGGCTGCCAGTCGAGTCCAGGACCCAGCCCTTACTGTGGCACCCAAGAAGTTACATCTGACAGGCTACTGTCTAGCAGGTCGAGCATTGCAGACCCGTCTTGAAAAGAAGATCAGGGCCTCAACAACAGTATATCTAGATCAGATAGAAAGCCTTCTGCCTATACGTCTATGGAAGATTGCTCCTGTAAGACTTCGTATGTTAGGAATATTCCATGTGTGAGAAAACCCATACTGACAAAAATTATCTAAAGAAACAGTTGAAGCAAAGCTAAACATATTGCTCGGAAGATGAATATTTGATGTTAATCATGGGGTGTACATATCTCATTCATCTATTTGCCACAATTGGGGCCTATGACGAGTGCTATGGCACCTAGCACGGCTCCCTCTCAACGCTAGTTCGAAGCCTGGAAGGAGATTACCAGTCCTGCTAAGGTTTTGTACCTATCATTGTTAGACCACTAGCAATCAGATCGTTCGTGCCGACATAAGCGTGTTTCCCCAGAGCGAGACGATACCGTCCTGGTTATTTTTTAATTTACCGTACCGCACCCACTAGCGCACGAGGCTCTCCTATGCTAGTTGTCCTTAGAGAGTAGTACCATCTGCTAGGGTTCTTAATATATAGCACCTAGCACAAGGCTCTCCAAATGCATGTTCATACGCGCGCTCCTCCTGGGTAGGGATAGGATATAGTAGGTAGCACTAGCGCAGCGCCCTCTCCAACGCTTTTCCTAGGAGAGGGATAACCAGCCGTGTAAGAGTCTATTAGCTAGTCCCCAGTAGCTTCCAGCCTGGCACAGCGGCTCTCCATCAATGCTGCTTTCCTGACCGAGACAAGGATACCGTCCGTAGTTTTATTATAGTAGCACCTAGCCGCAGGGCCTCTCCAAAAAGGTCAGAACCCAAAATGCCTTTTTTCCCCTCCAGAGATTGATTGATCCCTTGCTAGGTATCGCCTGATCACGTCAGCACCCTCTAAGCGCCAAGGGCTCTCCTGATGCCCTGACTTCCTAGAGAGATATACGCTCCTGTATTGTTTTTATCAAATAGTTAGACAGACCGTAGCGCCAGGGCTCCGTCCCCAATTGGCTTGTGCCCAGGGCCAGCCGGGTGTCACTAGAGAGGAACCGAAATCCTGTTTAGTTTGATATGATAGTAGTCACCTAGCACAGGACTCTCCCAATGGTACCTGGACAGAGATACCATTCCTCTGTAGGATTTTTAATATAGTAGCAGATCCTAGCGCACGGCTGCTCCAACGCTGCTTACCCTATAAGCCACCATCCTTTAGGTTTTGCCTCCAACTTCGGCATCTACAGTAGCACACGCGATAGATTTTTAATGAATTTAGAGATAAGTTGTAAAACTAGCCCTCACTTTAGTTATTACACTTGGCGATACAACCATGTAGCCATCCTCAGTGATAGCTTTAACCTCGGACCGTCCTCCCGCGGCCTTATCGTCGTCAAGGAAAACTTCCTGAGTTCGAAGTCAGCGCCGCCCATTTTCCCATCAATTCGCGGGTTGTACAAATGAAAATAGCACAAAACCCTTTCTTCCAATAAATGAGGAAATACAAGATAATTTAGCGGATTTCATGAAGATTCCACTTCAAAAGCCCGGTTTTCAATTGCCAGGTGACTAAACACTCCTGATTCACCATATTACGAGTAAACTNCAGGAGGATGACTGCCCGCTGGCCCTCTGGTCATCTACATAACAGCTTGCAGGAGGATGACTGCCCGCTGGCCCCTGGTCATCTTCCATAAACACTGAGGAGGATGACTGCCGCCTGGCCCTGGTCATCTACCATAACAGCTGCAGGAGGATGACTACCCCGTGGCCCCTGGTCATTTCCATAACAGCTGCAGGAGGATGACTGCCCGCTGGCCCCTGGTCATCTTCCCATAACAGCTGCAGGAGGATGACTGCCGCTGGCCCCGGTCATCTTCCATAACAGCTGCAGGAGAATGACTGCCCGTGGCCCCTGGTCATCTTCCATACAAGCTGCAGGAGGATGACTGCCCGCTGGCCCCTGGTCATCTTCATAACAGCTGCAGGAGGATGACTGCCCGCTGGTCCCTGGTCATCTTCCATAACAGCTGCAGGAAGGATGACTGCCCGCTGGCCCCTGGTCATCTTCTTACAGGCTGCGGGAGGATGACTCGCCGCTGGCCTCTGGTCATCTACCATAACAGCTGCAGGAGGATGAACTGCCCGCTGGCCCCTGGTCATCACCATAACAGCTGCAGGAGGGGATGACTGCCGCTGGCCCTGTCATCTTCCATAACAGCTGCAGGAGGATGACTGCCCGCTGGCCCCTGGTCATCTTCCATAACAGCTGCGGGAGGATGACTGCCCGCTGGCCTCTGGTCATCTACCATAACAGCTGCAGGAGGATGACTGCCCGCTGGCCCCTGTCATCTACCATAAAAGCTGCAGGAGATGACTGCCCGCCTGGCCCCTGGTCATTTCCATAACAAGCGCAGGAGGATGACTGCCCGCTGGCCCCTGGTCATCTTTATAACAGCTGCAGGAGGATGACTCCCGCTGGCCTCTGGTCATCTACCATAGACAGCTGCAGGAGGATGACTGCCCGCTGGCCCCTGGTCATCTACCATAACAGCTGCAGGAGGATGACTGCGGCTGGCCCCTGGTCATTTCCATAACAGCTGCAGGAGGATGACTGCCCGCTGGCCCCTGGTCATCTTCCATAACAGCTGCAGGAGGATGATCTGCCCGTTGGCCCTGGTCATCTTCATAACACCTGCAGGAGGATGACTGCCGCTGGCCCCTGGTCATCTTCCATAACAGCTGCAGGAGGATGACTGCCCGTGCCCCTGGTCATCTTCCATAACAGCTGCAGGAGGATGACTGCCTGCCTGGCCCCTGGTCATCTACCATAACAGCTGCAGGAGGGATGACTGCCCGCTGGCCGTGTCATCCTACCAATACAGCTGCAGGAGGATGACTGCCCGCTGGCCCTGGTCATCTTCCATAACAGCTGCAGGAGGATGACTGCCCGCTGGCCCTCTGGTCATCTTCTAATAACAGCTGCAGGAGGAATGACTGCCCGCTGGCTCTCTGGTCATCTACCATAACAGCTCAGGAGGATGACTGCCCGCTGGCCCTGTCATCTACCATAACAGCTGCAGGAGGATGACTGCCCGCTGGCCCCTGGTCATCTTCATAACAGCTGCAGGAGGATGACTGCCCGCTGGCCTGGTCATCTTCCATACAGCTGCAGGCAGGATGACTGCCCGCTGGCCCCTGGTCATCTTCCATATAACAGCTGCAGGAGGATGACTGCCCGCTGCCTGGTTCATCTTCATAACAGCTCTGCAGGAGGATGACTGCCCGCTGGCCCCTGGTCATCTTCCCATAACAGCTGCAGGAGGATGACTGCCCGCTGGCCCTGGTCATCTTCCATAACAGAATGCAGGAGGATGACTGGCCCGCCTGCCCCTGGTCATCTTCCATAATCAGCTGCAGGAGGTGACTGCCCGCTGGCCCCTGGTCATTTCTATAACAGATGCAGGAGGATGACTGCCCGCTGGCACGCTCGGTCATCTTCCATTAACGTCATTGATGTGTCCTTATACAGATGCCTTCGGGATATTGAAGAAGATCAAACCCTACTGGGATGCTCTGATAAATTAAACAACATTAGAATGGTGTTCTTGGAGCAGCTGGAAAGGGCACTTGTAACCCCAACATTCAAGAAGGGAGCCGGCTCCACCTCACAGCAGCCTCTGCAGTGCTTGAGAAAGCTGTTTAGGGGGAATCTTGTCCTGATCCACCTGAGGCTGCAGATGGGGCAGGCAAGAGGAAGAGATGCAATTCTGCCCCCAAAGAAGGACTGTAAACAAATACTATGTGCTGCACATGTGAGAAATACATCTGCAAAGTCCATGCACACACACTTGAATACTGTCCTATCATGTGCTAATTAGAGTTGATTGATGTATGGTCATCCCGTTTTTGTTTTGTATCTATTATCTTATTTTATTCTTATTTATTTTTGTTGTTTATACACCTTGCAGGTGAGGACAATGGTAAAAAAACATTGGAGAAGACTAGAGAAGACTTCCTCATTGTACTGTATATTCAGAATATATCATGGAGAAGACTACAGAAGACTTCCTCATTTGACTGTATATCAGAAATATATCATGGAGAAGACTAGAGAAGACTTCCTCATTGTATATCAGAATATATCATGGGAGAAGACTAGAGAAGATTCCTCATTGTATATTAGAATATATCATGGAGAAAGACTGAGAAGACTTCCTCATTGTACTGTATATCAGAATATATCATGGAGAAGACTAGAGAAGACTTCCTCATTGTATATCAGAATATATCATGGGAGACTAGAGAAGACTTCCTCATTGTATATCAGAATATATCATGGGAGAAGACTAGAGAAGACTTCCTCATTGTATATCAGAATATATCATGGGAGAAGACTAGAGAAGACTTCCTCATTGTCAATGTATATTCAGAAATATCATGGGAGAAAGACTAGAGAAGATTCCTCATTGTATATCAGATATATCACCATGTTTTTCCAAAAAGCTGAGACTGTTATTGTTCCCTTCAATAACATTATTTCAAAACTACTTTCTGCATATTTTTGCTACTGTCTTAGGCTTACACAAGTGCTCTCTGATTGAAAAAAACATGTTGATACCTATGAATCTTAAGCAGAATAATAATAAATAATAATGAACCTCTACTTTAGTAAAGAAAACAATAATGACAGGTGTGTTGTATAAAAACGAGTTGTCTAAATTCAGTCTTTCTGCATTGTGAAGAGGAAATACCCAGATATCCACAACTGTTGTGATGAATGACAGGTTGTTTATCATTCAAAAATAGATTTGGGGTTTAACATTCAATGAAGCTGCTTTATTTGAGGGGTTTTAGTGAAGGCGGGTCATTTTTTACCCTAGACAAGGAGAGGAATACAGAATGTTAAGACTACACAAGGGGAGGATACAGAAGTTAAGACTATAAACAAGGGGGATACAAGAATGTTTAAGACTACACAAGGGGAGGATACAGAATGTTAAGACTACACAAGGGGAGGATACAGAATGTTTAAGACTACACAAGGGGAGGATACAGAATGTTAAGACTACACAAGGGGAGGATACAGAATGTTAAGACTACACAATGGGAGGATACAGAATGTTAAAGACTACACAAGGGGAGGATACAGAATGTTAAGACTACACAGGGGAGGATAACAGAATGTTAACTACAGTCAAATTAAGATACACAAGGGGAGGATAACAGAACGTTAAGACTACACAAGGGGAGGATACAAGAATGTTTAAGACTACACAAGGGGAGGATACAGAATGTTAAGACTACAACAAGGGGAGGATACAGAATGTTTAAGACTACACAAGGGTTAAACTAAAAATAACACACAAACTATTGTATTATTCTGTTATATTGAATACATCATTTAAACATTCCAACATAGGTTGGAAAAAGTATGTGAACCCCTAGGCTAATGACTTGTCCAACAGCTAGTTGGAGTCAGGAGTCAGCTAACTGGAGTTTGAGACAAGATTGGAAATATTGGTTAGAGCTGCCCTGCCCTATAAAAAACACTCTACAAAATTGAGTTTGCTGTTCAAACAAGAAGCATTGCCTGATGTGAACCATGCCTAGACTAAAAGATATCAGAAGACCTAAGATTAAGAATTGTTGACTTGCATAAAACTGCAAAGGTTACAAAGTATCTTTAAAAGCCTTTGAGGTTCGTCAGTCCTCGGTAAGACAAATTGTCTATAAATGGAGAAAGTTCAGCACTGTTGCTACTCTCCCTAGGAGTGGCCATCCTGCAAAGATGACTGCAAGAGCACAGCGCAGAATGCTCATGAGGTTAAGAAGAATCCTAGAGTGTCAGCTAAAGACTAACAGATTCCTGGCACATGCTAACATCTCTGTTGACGACTCTATGATGCGTTAATTATGGAAATAAATAAATAAAGACTTTAAACTTCTTATGGCTGGGGGTAGTATTGGTAAAGCTTGGGATAAAAGCGTGCCCCAGAGTAAACTGCCTCCTACTCAGTCCCAGATGCTAATTATCATAGTATTAGTAGTATTGATAAAAAACACTCTGAAGTTTCTAAACTGTTTGAATGATGTCTGTGAGTATAACAGAACTGATATGGCGGGCGAAAACCTGAGAAAAAAACAACCAGGAAGTGGAAATCCTGAGGTTTGTAGTTTTTTGAAAGCTTGGCTATCGAATACACAGTGTCTATGGGGTCATTGTGCACTTCCTAAGGCTTCCACTAGATGTCAACCTTCTTTAGAAATTTGTTGAGGCTTCTACTGTTAAGGAGGGCTCATAACTGCATCAGAATCAGAATGCACTCCAGGGAATCCCAGTTCCACAATAAATGTTTGTTTTGTTCGATGAAGTCCATAATTTATGTCCAATAACTAATTTTTGTTTGCGCGTTTAGCCCAGTAATCAAATTCATGACGCGCGATCACTAGGTGCTAACGAAAACTAAAAAGTTCCGTTACAGTCCGTAGAAACATGTCAAACGGATGTATAGAATCAATCTTTAGGTGTTTTAACAAATTTCAATAATGTTCCAACCGGAGAATTCCTTTGTCTTCAGGAATGCAATAGAACACAAGCTAACTCTCTGACATGAACGCGCATGGTCAGCTTGTGGCACTCTGGGAGAGACCTTACTCAATCCCCTCTCATTCGTCCCCCACTTCACAGTAGAAGCCTCAAACAAGGTTCTAAAGACTGTTGACATCTAGTGGAAGCCGTAGGAAGTTTAACATGACCCAATTTCCACTGTATCTTGGATAAGCAAAGAGTTTAGAAAACTACAAACCTCAGATTTCCACTTCCGGACGTGAAAATACTGCCCCTACCCAAGAGAGGTTAACTAAGGAAGACGTCCGTCGTCTGTTTGTTGTACAGCTTGCTGCCTGGTAAGTATTGAAGCGTGATTTCAGGTATCACATGGTAACGATCGTTTCTAAGTGCAATACAACTTTTTCCCACTTTTCATAGCGCCTGATAATGTCAGGGCAGCAATGTTATGAGAGCGTTAGCAACACATTTGGCAGACCAATCCGAAACTCATCTCTCGGCATGTCCAGCCATTCATTATCTCAGCCAATCATGGCTAGCGGGACGGTTCCTTTTTCTGTGCTAAACCAACAAGTCGCATAATTTAACAACTTCTCTTCGTATTTACAGATGACATCAAGTTGTTATTCAGGAACAAGAAAGTTCACATGTTCAAGAAGGCACTTCTGCCAAAATAGAATTTTGATGAAATAATATATAAATATAAACATTCAATCGCCTCTCCTGTGAAGTCATGAAGTCATGGCGAAATACCCTAGTTTCACTGAAACTAGTCACACATTAGTTGTATTTACAATGGTGTTTGTTCTTCACTTGGTTTTCCCTTTTCTTGTGGCAACAGGTCACAAATCTTGCTGCTGTGATGGCACACCGTGGTATATCAACCAAATATTTTGTATTTGTATTTATTATGGATCCCCATTATTTCCTGCCAGAGGCAGCAGCTACTCTTCCTGGGGTTTATTATGGATCCCCATTAGTTTCCTGCCAAGGCAGCAGCTACTCTTCCTGGGGTTTATTATGGATCCCCATTAGTTCCTGCCAAGGCAGCAGCTAACTTTTCCTGGGTTTATTATGGATCCCCATTAGTTCTTCTGCCAAGGCAGCAGCTACTCTTCCTGGGGTTTATTATGGATCCCCATTAGTTCCTACCTCTTAAACGCTAGTAAAACCAAATGAATGCTCTTCAACCGTTCGCTGCCCGCACCGCCTGCCCGACTAGCATCACTGCTTCTAGACGGTTCTGACTATATGTGAATAACTACAAATAACTACAAACTACAAATATGTGAACAACTACAAATACCTAGGTGTCTGGCTACACTGTAAACTCTCCTTCCAGACTCATATTAAACATCTCTAATCCAAAATTAAATCTAGAATCGGCTTTCTATTTCACAACAAAGCCTCCTTCACTCGCCAAACATACCCTAGTAAAACTGACTACCCTACCAATCCTCGACTTCGGCGATGTCATTTACAAAATCCTCCAAACTCTACTCAGAAACCTGGATGCAGTCTATCACAGTGCCATCCTGTTTTTTCACCAAAACCCATATACCACCCACCACTGCGACCTGTATGCTCTAATCGGCTGGCCCTCGCTACATATTCGTCGCCAGACCCACTGGCTACAGGTCATCTATAAGTCTTTGCTAGATGAAGCTCCGCCCTATCTCAGCTCACTGTTCACGATAACAACACCCACCTGTAGCACGCGCTCCAGCAGGTATATCTCACTGGTCATCCCCAATGCCAACACCTCCTTTGGCTATTTATCTATTGATAAATTGAAAATAGCCCTGGTATTGATAAATGGTAAATAGCCCTGGTTTTGATAATTAGTAAGCAGCCCTGGTATTGATAATTAGTAAATTGCCCTGGTATTGATAAGGGAGAACTGGACACAAGCAGGAGCCTCATTGGAAGTAATTTGAAAGGATTCTAAGTAGCACAGTATTGACTAGTAAATCATCTGATATCATTTCCATTTCTAAGTGGTTCTGTATTGGATAAGTAAATACATGGCCACACTGATGAACTACTTCTGTGGTGAACAGGTGATCATGTTGAAGAAGAGTGAGGCTGAGATCACCTGATCACCATAACAACCATCAGAATGGAACTCATTGAATTCTAATATAGAACTGAGTCACAATGCTGTATGTTGTTACATTGTAGCTCCACCTGCTGGAACAATAGTGGCATTTGATCAAATGTGATCTATTAACTTCTTGACGCTAGGGGTCAGATTTCTTTATTTTTTTTAAATAACGTTCCCAAGGTAAACAGACTATTTCTCAGGTCCAGATCGTAGAATATGCACATAATTTACAGATTAGGATAGAAAACACTCCAAAGTTTCCAAAACTGTCAAAATATTGTCTGTGAGTATTACAAAACTGATTTTGCAGGCGAAAACCTAAGGAAATCTAACCCGGAAGTGATTTAAAAAAATAAAATAATAAATCTGTGTTTCATTTCCCGTCTTTCTTCCATTTAAAGGGGTATCAACCAGATTCCTTTTCCAATGGCTTCATCAGGCTGTGACCAGGCTTTAGACATAGTTTCAGGCTTTTATTTTGAAAAATAAGCGAGATTTTTCAAAAGTAGTCAGGTGTCCTTTGATTAGTTCCTGCGCGCGAGAGAGGGGCTCCCCATTTTCTTTTTCTCTCTTATTGAATAGGTTATGGTCCGGTTGAAATATTATTGATTATGTTTGTTAAAACATGGAAGCAGGTAAAACAGCCAGGAGTAACGGGAACATATGAGGGACACGGCTAGCACGG
>NW_019946365.1:0-10000 GCF_002910315.2 Salvelinus sp. IW2-2015 | reverse complement strand
AGAGCGCACGGTGTTCTCCTGCTACGGAGTGCATAGCCCAAGTGCGGTTATTCCACCTCCGCCGCACAGGTAGGGCTAGATTGAGCATTGAGCCAAGTGCCATGAGGCCGGCTCTACCATATCTGGCCACCAGTACGGTCCTATTGGGCCGGCTTACATGGCAGCCTTACGCTGGTGTCCCCGGTCCCTACTAGCCGGTGCGGGTTATTCCACCTCCCCGCAACTGGTCGCGCGCGACATGGGAAGCATTCAGCCAGGTAAGGTTGGACCTAGGCTCGGCTGCTCAAAGGAGCACAGTACGGCCAACACGGTCCGGTTATTTCCGGCGCTTACCTCCTCGCCAGGCCAGTACCACCATGTTCCGGGCACCACGCACTAAGCCATCTGTGCGTTCCAGAGCCCTGTAACGCACTGTTCTCTCTCCCCGACTCGCCCTGAGAAGGTGCGTGCCCTCAAAGCCCGCGGTACCTTCACAGTTCCGGTACCACGCACCAGGGCCTATAGTTTGCAACTTCGAGAGGTCAGTGTGCCCTGGTCGCCTGCTCCCCGCACTAGCCTTGAAGTGCTGCCGTTCATGAGCCGGTACTCTCAGTTTTCCGGCACCACGCACCAGGCCTACTGTGCACCTCAGCAGGGCAGAGTCGGGCCGTCTGCCCAACGCCTTCTGCACTGCCTGTCTGCCAGCTCCGTCATGAGCATCTTGTCTGCCCAGCGCCGTCTGAGCCAATTGTCTGCCAGCGCCGTCCTGAGCCATCTGTCTGCCCCAGCCGCCGTCTTTGAGCCATCTGTCTGCCACAGCGCCGTCTGAGCATCTGTACTGCCCAGCGCCGTCTGAGCCATCTGTACTGCCAGCGCCGTCTGAGCCATCTTGTCTGCCCAGCGCCTTCTGACCATCCGTCTGCCACGAGCCATTAGAGCCGCCCGATTCTGTCCCGAGCATTAGAGCCGTCCGTCCAGTGTCCAGGAGCGCTAGACCGTCCGTCAGTCAGGAAGCCGCAGAAGCCGCCGCAGTCAGGCCGCGAGCCGCCGCATCAGAGGCCGCGCCAGCCAGTCAGGAGCTGCCAGAGCGCCAGCCAGTCAGGAGCTGCCAGAGCCGCCAGCCAGTCGAGCGCGACGCAGCCAGCAGCGAGCTGCCAGAGCCGACCAGCCAAGTCCCCGCCCGGACCTGCCAGAGTCCCTCAGCCCCGGACCTGCCAGAGTTCCCCTCAGCCCGACCTGCCAGAGTCCCTCCAGCCCGGACCTGCCTAGAGTCCCTCAGCCCCGGACCTGCCAGAGTCCCTCCCACGCAGAGTCCCCGAGCCTGCCAAGAGTTTCCTCAGCCAGACCTGCCGCCCCTTAATCCCGGTGCTGCCCCTTTATCCGCGTGCTTGCCCCTTTATCCCGGTGCTTGCCCCTTCCCATTTGGTGGTTTATTGAGAGGGTGGTCATTGGATGGGATACAGAAGCGGGGAAGTGAACTATGGTTGTGTGGGGGACAAGCCGCCGGAAGCCTGAGCCACCACCGTGGTTCAGATCGCCCACCCAGACCTCCCTGGACTTTGCTGCTGGTGCGCCCGCGTTCGCTAACCTTGAGGGGGGGGTTCTGTCACGTTCCTACTGTTTTCTGTTGTTTTGTATGTGTGTGAATTGGTCGGCGCTGAGTTTTTGGGTGGGCAGTCTATGTTTGCTGTTTTTCTATGTTGGTTTGGGTTGCCTGTAATGGCTCAATTAGAAGGCAGGGTTTTGCATTTTCCTCTTAATTGAGAGTCTATTAAGGTAGGTGTTCTCCACTTGTTTTGTTTGTGGGTGATTGTTGCTGGTGTCTGTGTTTGTTGCACCACAACGGTACTGTCTCGTCTCGTTCATATCGGTTGTTCTGTTCATGTGTTCTTCGTTTCATGAAGTTCGTAGTTTAGGTTCTGTCTAGTTCTTTTGTTATTTTGGTATATTTAGTCAAGTGTATTTCGGTGTTGTCTTGTCTTACAATAAAGTCATTTATGTATTCATCACCCGCTGCGCCTTGGTCTACCACTCACCGAAAAGAGCCGTTTACAGACTGAACTATCAACAACAAGAGTTTACGTTTTATTCATGAGAAACAAGAGGACACCACTGAGTGGAACCAGCTGACAGTATCAGTTGTAAAAGGCTTCATTACTACTAACAGAAGGACAGTTATGTAGTGTTATGTCCATGATGAATTGATGTAAAGCTTCATTACTACAACAGAAGGAAAGTTGTAGTTATTATGTCCATGATGAATGTTGTAAAGCTTCATTACTAACTAACAGAAGGACAGTTGTAAGTGTTATGTCCATGATGAAGATGTAAAGGCTTATTACTACTACAGAAGGAAAGTTGTAGTATTTATGTCCATGATGAATGTGTGTAAGGCTTCAATTACTACTTAAACAAAGAAAGTTGGTAGTTTATGTCCTGATGGAATGATTGTAAAGGCTTCATTACTACTAACAGAAGGAAAGTATGTAGTGTTATGTCCATGATGAATGATGTAAAGGCTTCATTACTACTTAACCAGAAGGAAGTCTGTAGTATTATGTCATGATGAATGTTGTAAAGGCTTCATTTACTACTAACAGAAGAAAGGTTTGGTGTATGTCCATGATGAATGTTGATAAAGCTTTCAATGTGTTTTATATTCTAATTTGATTATGTAAAATTGGAAATTGTATTTTTCTTATAATATCATTGTGTGGTTTATTACTGAGCAACCTCAGTTTATGTGCGAACTTCCAAATAAAGTTCCAAGACCTGAGGTTCCATGTGTTGTATCCTGATTGTCCACTAAGATGGCAGTGCTCCATGTGTCCACTAGATGGCAGTGCTCCATGTGTTGTATCCTGATCTGTCCTAGATGGCAGTGCCTCCATTGTTGTTATCCTGATCTGTGCTACTAGATGCAGTTGCTCCATGTGTCGCACTTAAGATGGCAGTACTCCATTGTGTTGTATCCTGATCTGTCTACTAGATGGCCAGGCTCATGTGTTGTAATCCTGATTTAACCCTAGATGGCAGTGTCCAGTTGTTGTATCCTATTTGTCCACTAGATGCAGCCCTCCATTGTGTTGTATATCCTGATCTCTCCACTAGGATGGCAAGTGTTCCATGTGTTGTATCCTGATCTGTCCACTAGATGGCAGTGTTCCATGTGTTGGTACTCTGATTTGTCCACTAGATGGCAGCGCTCCATGTGTTATTCCTGATCTGTCCACTAGATGGCAGCGCTCCATGTGTTGTAATCCTGACTGTCAGTAGATGGCAGCGCTCCATGTGTTGTATCCCTGATTTGGTCAACCTACATGGCAGTAGCTCCATTGTTTGTATCCTGCATTTGACCAATATGGCAGTGCTCCATGTGTCCACTAGAATGGCATCTCCAATGTGTTGTAAATGGTCTAATACTGTACACTGTGATACATTTAATTACATTCGCCTGCTGCAAGACATTGGATGATACTTTAAATATAAGTTGTTCCCTAAACACAGATCTAGGATCAGATTATCTACCTCCAATTCTGACGCCATGATATCAAATAAAAATAACATTTTATTTGTACACATGTGCGGCAGAATACAACAGTTGTAGCCTTTACAAGCCCCTACCACAAATAGTTCAAGAAAATAGAGTAAGAAAATGTTTACAAAATAAACTAAAGTTAAAAAAGAAAATATAAAGTAACACAAAATATTACATAACATAACGAGGCTATATACAGGTTGGTGCTGCTACCTAATCAATAGTGGGGATACAGATACAAGAGACTATGATATATAGATAATAAACAGTAGTACAGGTTAGACCAGGTAATTATACTGTAGGTTAGGGGGTAAGTGACTATGATATATAGATAATTAAACAGTATACAGGTTAACCAGGTAATTTATACTGTAGGTAGGGGTAAAGAGACTATGATATATAGATAATAAACAGTAGTAAGGTTAGACCAGGTAATGTATACTGTAGGTAGGGGTAAAGCTGGACTATGATATATAGATAATAAACAGTAGTAACAGGTTAGACCAGGAATTTATACTGTAGGTAGGGGTAAAGTGACTATGATATATATATAGTAACAGTAGTACGGTTAGACCAGGTAATTTATACTGTAGTGTATGGGATAAAGAGACTATGATATATAGATAATAAACATTTAGTACAGGTTAGACCAGGTAATTTATACTGTAGGTATGGATAAAGAGACTATGATATATAGATAATAAACAGATAGTTACAGGTTAGACCAGGTAATTTATTACTGTAGGTAGGGGTAAAGAGACTATGATATAATAGATAATAAACAGTGGTACAGGTTAGAGGGTAATTGTGTACATGTACGTAGGGGTAAAAGTGGACTATGCATAGATAATAAACAGTGAAATAGCACAGAGCAATACAACAAATGTTAATTGTCCGAGAGTGTCCATTTTATACATTTTCAGCAGTCTTATAGCTTGGCGGGTAAAAGCTGTAAGGAGCCTTTGTGAACCCAGAACTTGGCGGCTCCGGTACCGCTTGCCGTGTGTAGAGGAGAAGCAGTCTATGACTTGATGACTGGAGTCTCTGACCTTTTTGGGCCTTCCTCTGACCAACCCTGGTATAGAGGTCCTGGAGGCAGGAAGCCTCCAGTGATGTACATGGGCCGGTTACGCCACTACCTCTTTAGTGCCTTTCTTTTCAGTCTCCTGAGGGGGGAACAGCTATTTCGTGCCGCTCTTGACGACTTGTCTTGGTGTGTTTGGACCTTACAGTTTGTTGGTTGCATGTGGACACCAAGGAATTGAAACTCACCGCCGTGCACTACAGCCCCATCGATGTTAATGGGGGCCTGTTGCGGCCCTCCTTGTCCTTTATCTATGATTCATCTCCTTTGTCTTGATCACATTGAGAGAGAAGGTTGTTTGTCCTGCACCACACTGCAGGTCTCTGACTGCCTACTATAGGCCGTCTCATGCGTTGAGGGAGATGTTGTTGTCTATGAGCACACACTGCAGGTCTCTGAACCTCCTCCTATAGGCCTGTTTCCATTTGTCAGGTCTCTGACCTCCTCTATAGGCTGTCTCATCGTTGAGGAGAAGGTTGTTGTCCTGGCACCACACTGCGGTCTCTGACCTCCTCCTATAGGCCTGTCTCATCTTGAGCGAGAGGTTGTGTCACTGGTACCACACTGCAGGTCTTCTGAACTCCTCCCATATAGGCTGTCTCATCGTTGAGGGAGAGGTTGTTGTCCTGGCAGCACACTGCAGGTCTCTGACCTCCTCCCTATAGGCTGTCTCATGTTGTCAGGTCTCTGACCTCCTCCCTATAGCTGTCTCATCGTTGGAGGAGAGGTTGTTGTCCTGGCACACCACACTGCAGGGTCTCTGACCTCTCCCTATAGGCTGTCTCATCGTTGAGGGAGAGGTTGTTGTCCTGGCACCACACTGCAGTCTCTGACCTCCTCCCTATAGGTGCTGTCTCATCGTTGAGGGAGGAGGTGTTGTCCTGGCACCACACTGTAGGTCTCTGAGCCTCCTCCCTATAGGCTGTTCTCAATCGTTGAGGGAGAGGAATGTTGTCCTGGTACCACACTGCAGGGTCTCTGACCTCCTCCCTATAGGCTGTCTCATCGTTTAGGGAGGTTGTTGTCCTGGCACCACACTGCAGTCTCTGACCTCCTCCCTATAGCTGTCTCATCGTTGAGGGAGAGGATTGTTGTCCTGGCACCACACTGCAGGTCTCTTGACCTCCTCCCTATTAGGCTGTCTCATCGTTGAGGGAGAGGTGTTGTCCTGGCCCACACTGCAGGTCTCTGACCTCCTCCCTATAGGCTGTCTCATCGTTGAGGAGAGGTTGTTTCCTGGCACCACACTGTAGGTCTCTGACCTCCTCCCTATAGGCTGTCTCATCGTTGAGAGGAGGATGTTGTCCTGGTACCACACTGCAGGGTCTCTGACCTCCTCCCTAATAGCTGTCTCATCGTTGAGGGAGGTTGTTGGTCCTGGCACCACACTGCAGTCTCTGACCTCCTCTCTATAGGCTGTCTCATCGTTGAGGGAGAGGTTGTTGTCCTGGCACCACACTGCAGGTCTCTGACCTCCTCCCTATAGGCTGTCTCATCGTTGAGGGAGAGGTTGTTGTCCTGCAGCCACACTGCAGGATCTCTGACCTCCTCCCTATAGGCTGTCTCATCGTTTTGAGGGGAGAGGTTGTGTCCTGGCACCACACTGCAGGTCTCTGAACCTCCTCTCTATAGGGCTGTCTCATGGTTGAGGAGAGGTTGTTGTCCTGGCACCACACTGCAGGTCTCTGACCTCCTCCCTATAGGGCTGCTCATGTTGAGGGAGAGGTTGTTGTCCTGGCACCACACTGCAGGTCTCTGACATCCTCCCTATAGGCTGTCTCATCGTTGAGGGAGAGGTTGTTTGTCCTGTACCACACTGCAGTCTCTGACCTCCTCCCTATAGGCTGTGTCATCGTTTGAGGGAGAGGTTGTTGTCCTGGCACCACACTGCAGGTCTCTGACCTCCCTATAGGCTGTCTCATCGTTGAGGGAGAGGTTGTTTCCTGGCAACCACACTGCACGTCTCTGACCCTCCCTATAGCTGTTCTCATCGTTGAGGGAGAGGATTGTTGTCCTGGCACCCACTGAGGTCTCTGACCTCCTCTCTATAGGCTGTTCATCGTTGAGGGAGAGGTTGTTGTCCTGGTATCCACACTGCAGGTCTCTACCTCCTCCCTATAGGCTGTCTCATGTGTGAGGGAGAGTGTTCCTGCACCACACTGCCAGTCTCTGACCTCCTCCCTATAGCTGTCTCATCGTTGAGGAGAGGTTGTTATGACTGCCTGGCACCACACTGCACAGGTCTCTGACCTCCTCTCTCATAGTGCTGTCTCATGGTGAGGGAAGAGGTTGTTGTCCTGGCACCACACTGCAGGTCTCTGACCTCCCTATAGGGCTGTCTCATCGTTGAGAGAGGTTGTTGTCCTGGCACTCACACTGCAGGTCTCTGACCTCCCTATAGGTGTCTCATCGGTTGAGGAGAGGATGTTGTCCTCGGCACCACACTGCAGTCTCTGACCTCCCTCTATAGCTGTCTCATCGTTGAGGGAAGGTGTTGTCCCGGTCACCACACTGCAGGTCTTGACCTCCTCCCTATAGGCTGTTCGTCATCGTTGAGGAGAGGTTGTTGTCCTGCACACACGCAGGTCTCTGACCTCCCTATAGGCTTGTCTTCATCGTTAGAGTAGGTGTTGTCCTGGCACCACACTGCAGGTCTCTGACCTCCCTATAGGCTGTCTCATTCGTTGAGGGAGAGGTTTGTTGTCTGGCACCACACTGCAGGTCTCTGACCTCCTGTCTATAGGCTGTCTCATCGTTGAGGAGAGGTGTTGTCCTGGCACCACACGGCCAGGTCTCTGACCCTCTATAGGCTGTCTCATCGTTGAGGGAGAGGTTGTATGTCCGGGCACCACACGGTCAGTTCTCTGACTCCTCCCTATAGGCTGTCTCATCGTTGAGGGAGAGGTTGTGTCCTGGCACCACACTGCAGTCCTCTGACCTCCTCCTATAAGCTGTCTCATCGTTGAGGGAGGATTGTTGTCCTGGCACCACACTGCCACTACTGACCTTCCCTATAGGACTGTCTCATGTGAGGAGAGGTTTTGTCCTGGCACACACTGCAGGTTCTCTGACCTCCTCCCTAATAGGCTGTCTCATCGTTGAGGGAGAGGTTGTGTCCTGGTACCACCAGCAGGTCTCTGACTGCCTCCCTATAGGCTGTCTCATCGTTGAGGGAGAGGTTGTTGTCTGGCACCACCACTGAGGTCGTTTCGACCTCCTCCCTATAGGCTGTCTCATCGTTGAGGGCAGAGGTTTATGTCCTGGCACCACACTGCAGGTCTCTGACCCTCCTCCTAATAGGCTTGTCTCATCGTGAGGGAGAGGTTGTTGTCCTGCACCACACTGCAGGTCTCTGAACCTTCCTCCCATAGCTGTTCTCATCGTTGAGGGAGAGGTTGTTCTGGCACCCCAGCCAGGCTCTGACCTCCCCTATAGGCTTGTCTCATGGTTGTCGGTGAATCAGGCCTTACCACCGTATGTGTCTGTCAGAAACGCTTAATGATGGTGGTAGGGGACCTAAAACGGCAGTCCATTCCCTCTCCTACACGACAACAGTGTCTGCTCAGTGTTAGAGGAACAGTGATTGATTGTGTTGTGACAAGGAGGGTGTATACAGAGATATCCCTATTTGGTAAAAGACCAACTCCATATTATGGACAACAACAGCTCAAATAAGAACACCATCATTACTTTAAGACATGGAAGGCGCCAGTCAATTAAAACCACATAACAAACATGGTCTCTTTTTTAATTCGTAAGGCAGCTCCAAAATGAAAGGTGTTTCAGCCTAGCTCAGTGCTTCTGGGTGTGGGCAGCTAGCTTCAGTTGCCTGTGTTGGTGGGGCAGCCAGCCAGAACATGAGGAGATTACATTACCATGTCTACTAATTATACGTTAGAAGAATGTTCTGTAGTGCGACGTGATTAGGCTCAGTTTCTGTCCATCATGGTGAACTACGTCCCCAACCCCAGGGAAAACTACAAGAGAACATAGAAAATCTCAAGGACTCTTGGGTGCTGCCATAGATTTACATTGGAGAAGCGCCCATCCAAGAAGGCTCAAAGGTTCATTGGCCACAGATAAAATTATGTCAAATCACATTTATATCTACCGTAGCTTTGATTGGACTGATCATTTCAACATCACACTTTCAAAATCTAATTCCAATTCGGGAACTATGGCCTCTTCTAGAGCTCCTGACCTGAAGATCAACTTATGTCATGATTCGACCTTGTCTTTTTTCAGAGTTCCCAGTTGTCTTCAAAGCAACCATAAAATCCAGAGAAGACAGGTATGAAAATTTGCCCACAAGAAGGACTCCATCACCCCCAAAAATGTTTTGTATGCCACTGCATAAATGATGTAAATATGCCAGGTAGGTATTGTATTACTGTAGCAAAGAAAGTCATTCCTACGTGTATGTTGGGTAGTAAGCTGTTAGTAGCCCATGTTCCTCACCCAAATAATTTGGACCTTTCCCTCATAATTAGCCTATGTTCTGAGCTTGGTGGTGCACATGTAGCCTATAGCCTGTTTTAGAGAAATGCCATCATCAAACTATTGTAAGAGCCTTTCATTGTCTGCTTAATGCCCCTTTATTTATCCTACAGTTCTGATTTGGTGTTCATGGAGAGATACTGTAAGAACAGCCATGTTCTGGATTCTGTCGCTGTATATTTCAAAAGTGCTGAACAGATAGTTATATTGACTACGGACTTCTCAGCTTACTCATTTTCTTAATCAAAAATTACCACTGCCTCTTATCCACTCATCGTTTCCCTTATGCCATAGTTTGTGTCATCTCAATTAGTCCGTAGAAACAACCACATTTGTTTTAAACAAGTCAGCCATATCAGCTGTGTTCAAAACGGCAGTAAAATCAGGCTGAATGAATTGCTTCGCTGCAGACAAGACTCTACTGAGGCTCAGGGTTAGCAGTGGTAAGAGTCACTCCATGGTGCTGAAAAGAGGCTCTGCTGTTGGGACAGCTTTATGTAGCCCCTAAACAGTTTGTGACACCGTTTGTCACCGTTATAGTGGCAATTAATGAATTGTTTAATGTTGTATGTTGTGTAGTGGCTTGTTGGCAATGAATCGAAGGAAAAAACTCGCTGGCCCACCAAAGATTTACAGCTGAGGCCATGACAACAAGTAGGCTGTAGTAAATATATTACATTTAGCAACAATTGGGATGTGAGACTCACGAAGACTCCCAGTTCACAATAAATGTTATTTTTTGTTCACAATAAATATACTTTTATCTCAACAAAAACGCCCATTTGGGTGCACATTATGTTCAGAAAACAAAGCCGTGTTCGTTCGAGCAAATTCCAAAAAGTATCCGTAATGGTGTAGAAACATGGTCAAATGTTTTTTATAATCAATCCTCAGGTTGATTA
>NW_019946364.1:30399-37699 GCF_002910315.2 Salvelinus sp. IW2-2015 | reverse complement strand
GATGTTATAGGCTCTATAGTGGAGCTGGGTTCTGGCTAAGATGGTATAGGTTCTATAGTGGAGCTGGTTCTGGCTAGATGCTTATAGTTCTATAGTGGAGCTGGTTCTGGCTAGATGTTATAGGTTTATAGTGGAAACTGGGTTCTGGCTGGATGTTATAGGTTCTATAGTGGAGCTGGGTCTGGCTGGATGGTTATAGTTCTATAGTGGAGCTGGGTTCTGGCTAGATGGTCATATGTTCTATAGTGGAGCTGGTTCTGGTAGATGGTTATAGGTTCTATAGTGGAGCTGGGTTCTGGCTAGATGCTATAGGTTCTATAGTGGAGCTGGGTTCTGGCTGGATGGTTATAGCGTTCTATAGTGGAGCTGGGTTCTGGCTAGATGTGATAGGTTCTATTGTGGAGCTGGGTTCTGGCTAGATGGTATGAGTTCTATAGTGGAGCTGGGTTTCTAGCTAGGGTTGGCTGGATGGTTATAGGTTCTATAGTGGAGCTTGTTATGGCTGAGATGGTTAAGGTTCTATAGTGGAGCTGGGTTCTGGCTGGGTTCTGCGAGATGGTTATAGGTTCTATTGTGGAGCTGGGTTCTGGCGTAGACTGCGTTTATAGGTTCTATAGTGGAGCTGGGTTCTGGCTAGATGGTTATAGGTTCTATAGTGGAGCTGGGTTCTGGCTAGATGTTATAGGTTCTATAGTGGAGCTGGTTTCTGGCTAGGATGGTATAGGTTTATAGGGAGCTGGGTTCTGGCTAGATGGTTATAGGTTCTATTAGGTGGGCTGGGTTCTGGCTAGATGCGTTATAGGTTCTATAGTGGAGCTGGTTCTGCTGGATGGTTATAGGTTTAGAGTGGAGGCTGGTTCTGGCTAGTGGTTATAGTTCTATATTGGAGCTGGGTTCTGGCTGGATGGTTATAGGTTCTATTGTGGAGCTGGGTTCTGACTGGATGGTTATAGGTTCTATAGTGGAGCTGGGTTCTGGCTAGATGGTTATAGGTTCTATTGTGGAGCTGGGTTCTGCATAACAAGAGGCTTCCTATAACAATCTATTTTCACACACAGACACACACTTACAGATAAGAATGCATGGGAGTCCTTTTATAACTCAATGGCAAACTGTTCACAGACAAACAGGTCCCAATGATTACTGGTATGCTCCTTGTAACACACACACACACACATACACACACACACACGGACACACCCACAAACACACCCACAAACACACACTCCTGCACTCTGAGCTGTGAGATTGTAAGATGCAGGATGCATTGTCAAGTGCACTCCATGATGTATGAATGAACTGCCAAGAGAAGGCCAGGTTTTCTAAGGCTACATGGTTGTGTGTTGAACTCAATGGGTCATCAGTCTCCTGCASATGCTTCAGATTCACTGATGTKTTAGAAACAGCCCTTCCATTGGAATCTTSAATGAATAACTATGGGAAGTAGGGGTTTGTAAGTTAAAGTTTTTTTTTGCTCTGAACAATATCAAAACACATTAAGAAGGTGGAATACAGGTGGGGTAGGGGAAACTCCACGGAATTACGCTTTGACTCAAACGTTTCACTTTCAAATGTAAGCCAAACCAAAAAAAACATTGATTTCACTTTAACAAACCATACAAATCTATGCAAAATGACTACTTTGAACAATTTAAACAGAAATTTTCCCAAAACTAATTTACTAAAAGAACATTGCAGACGTAAAGTTTGCCAACAGAATTAAAAGGTAGGTAAAATCTCCCTCCGTTTTTTAATGCGACCACATTTTAATGCGACCACATTTTAATGCGACCACATTTTAATGCAACCACATTTTCCAAAAGCTCTGTTAAAAATCTGCTCCAAATGAAGATGCAAAGATGCTCAGGGCCCTCGCATGACAACACCAATGTGAAGTTCATAGGTGCATGTCAAATCGGATGTCAAATGAAAGCTAAGATTCTATACTGTTTAGAAATGATGGCATATATACTTTTTCAACCATGTTCATCCTAGGCTTTCATTTCTTGTATAAAAACGATGGAAAAGGAGTCTTAGAAAAAATTGAAATATATCAACTCACAATAATGATGAAGTAAAGGCCCTGCAACTAATATCAGCACTTATATTTTAGTTTGGGTTTAAGAAACATTGCTTGTGCCTTGTAATTCCGTTACAAAAACAAACATCTTTCAGATATTTTCTGATTCCTCAACCTCATAAAGAGGGAGGATAATGAACGTTCACAGAAGTAACATGTCAAGTTAGGCCCTGGAGTATTAGTTAGTCATAGTGTTTTTACTGATATCAAGTTGGTTTGGAATGATTAGTGATTCAAAATCTGTAACGGAATCATTTCAATTAACTGCAATTGAATTGACTACAATGGGAAATCATAGTAGTCACAAACCACAGTTGAGTCTCCTGTTACTGTCCTCCCTCCACTGACATACTGTTATGTTCAGCTGATAGAGTCTCCTGTTCATGTCTCCCTCCACTGACATACTGTTATGTTAGCTGATAGAGTCTCCTGTTACTGTCCTCCCTCCACTGACATACTGTTATGTTCAGCTGATAGTCTCCTGTTAGAAGCAATACTTCTGAAACGTCTAGACAAGCCCCTGTACTGTGCTGTGAAAACAGTCTAGACAAGCCCTGTACTGTGCTGTGAAACGTCTCTGACAAGCCCCCTGTACTGTGCTGTGAACAGTCTAGAGAAGCCCTCTGTACTGTGGCACAGTCTAGACACAGCCCCTGTACTGTACTGGTGAAAACAGTCTAGACAACCCCCCTGTACTGTGGCTGTGAACAGTCTAAGACAATGCCTCTGTACTGTGAACAGTCTAGACAAGCCCCTGTACTGTGCTGTGTACAGTCTACCGACAAGCCCTGTACTGTGCTGTGAAAACAGTCTAGACAAGCCCCTGTACTGTGCTGTGAAAACAGTCTAGACAAGCCCCCTGTACTGTCACTGTGAACAGTCTAGACAACCCCCCTGTACTGTGCTGTGAACAGTCTAGACAAGCCCTCTGTACTGTGAAACAGTCTAGACAAGCCCTGTACTGTGCTGTGAACAGTCTAGACAAGCCCCCTGTACTGCTGCCTGTGAAACAGTCTAGACAAGCCCTGTACTGTGCTGTGACAACAGTCTAGACAAGCCCCTGTACTGTGCTGTGAACAGTTCTAGACAAGCCCCTGTACTGTGCTGTGAAAACAGTCTAGACAGCCCCCTGTACTCGTGCTGTGAACAGTCTAGACAAGCCCTTCTGACTGTGAACAGTCTAGACAGCCCCCTGTACTGTACTGTGAAAACAGTCTAGACAAGCCCCTGTACTGTGCTGTGAAAACAGTCTAGACAAGCCCCCTGTACTGTGGCTGTGTAACAGTCTAGACAAGCCCCCTGTACTGTGAAAACAGTCTAGACAAGCCCTCTGTACTGTGCTGTGTACAAGTCTAGACAAGCCCCCTGTACTGTGAAACAGTCTAGACAAGCCCTCTGTACTGTGAAAACAGTCTAGACAAGCCTCTGTGCTGTGAAGTCTAAACAAGCCCTGTGTCTGTGAACAGTCTAGACAAGCCTCTGTACTGTGAACAGTCTAGACAAAGCCTCTGTACTGTGCTGTGTGCAGTCTAGACAAGCCCTGTACTGTGTCACAGTCTTAGACCAGGCCCTGCTTATGTGTTAAGTCTGGACATGGCGTTTACTTGAAACACGTCTAGACAAGCCCTCTGTGTGTTGAACAGTCTAGACAAAGCCCGCCTGTACTGTGTGGAAAGAGGGCTCTTCCTCGCTCTACCTCCAAGCGATAGCAGTCCCCTTCTGGTTAACTGTGCTGTGTCCAGATCTACCCCCGCACCCCACACCCGCCCCAAGTATGTACTGTGAAAACAGTCTAGCAAGACCCTCTGTCTGTTGAAAAAACAGGTACTAGAGCAAGGCGCTCTGTATATGCATGCTGTTTCCCAGCACGTATCAGACGGGCGCGTGATATGTCTAATACGCACCTGTTCACAGACTAGAGGCGAGAGACAGACGCTCCTGCGTCATAGTACGTGTTTCCCTTCTGTCATCGATCACAGTACAGGGAGGGCATATGTCATAGACTGATTGTTCTATGAAGCAAAACAGTACACCCTGCTTGACTGGTGCTGTGTACAGTCTAGACAAGCCGCGTACTGTGCGTGTGTGAACGAGTGCTAGACAGCCCGTTGTAGGGGCTGTGAACGTCTAAGCAAGCCTCGGTCTATGGTCTAGATCTGCACACAGGCTGCACAGTACTAGTGTAGGCAGCTTTGTTCCTTAAGACCTGTGACAAGACTCCTGTACTGTGCTGGTGTACAGTACTACGAACTAATTGCCCCTCTGGGTATGTGAACAGTCCTAGACAAGCCCTCTGTACTCGTGCCCGGTTGTAAGTGTACAGTCTAGACAAGCCCCCCCTGGTCAACGTGGAGAACACATTGTGGCTATGCACGGCCCCTCTGTTCTTGTGAACTTACGTCTAGACAAGCCCCTCTGTACACCTGTGAACAGTCTAACTACAACCCGCTCGTGCTCACTCGTCTGAACCAGGGTGTGGTTGGTCCTAGGAGTACAGAAAGGGCTTGGTCTAGAACTGGTTTTTCTTTCCCAACGCCAAGCGGGCCTGTTGCTGTTCTAGGCTTGTTACCAGAGTACCTGTTCAGAACAAAGCACGGGCTTTGGTTCATGTGACAGGTTGTTTGTCAGACACCAGACATCGCTAAGCAAGGAGCGAGCGTCTCGGTTCTGTGGCACTCGTGGATGTACCTTATGTTAAAGTCATCAGATGACAAGCAGGGCGCTCTTGTTGTCGATGAAACTAGTATGCTACTGACAATAGTAACAGGGTGTGGCGGGAGCGCTGGTTTGCGGTGACTGTGAGAATCACGCTACTCGGGCATAAAGTATCGCCCTGCGTACTGTGAAAAACTTAGTGCTAGGACAAGCCCTTCTGTAACTGTGAAAAATCACGTTGCTATTACAAGGCCCGAGGGGCCTGTATTGTTCTTGTCGTGTTGAACAGTCTAGGTATTTCCAACGCCCCATCTGTAACGGGTGAAAACGCATGTCCTAGCACAAGGCCGGCCGCCTCTGTACTGTAACTGTTTGTTTTGCTGATCAAGCCAGGTACAGAGACGGAGTGACTGGCTAAAGCCTGTGTACAAAGAGCCAATCAGGCTTTAGTACTGATAGGAGGGGCAGTCTAGACAAGCCCTCTGTGTTTGTCTAGATCTGTTGTTGTACACAGGGTTCCTAGACAAGGAGGGCTCTTTGATCTTGGACTCGGTGTGACAGCAGCGTTCAAGGGAGCGGAGGAGGCTCTGGCTTCTAAGATTAGGGTTCTTGCCTCGCAGAAAACAGTACATCTAGAGTTCAAGCGCGTTCGTGTAGATACTGGTGCAATTAACAGATACCGAGAAGAACAGTTTACATGTAGGGGGTGTGATTAGAACCATTAGACTAGTTCTTAGACTAATGCCCATCAGTGCTACAAGTTAAGGGTGGCTGAAGAATTCACGTATGACTCGCTTAGAAGAGCAGATGAAGGGGGCTGTTCGCAAATTGCTGTAAGTCAGACAGCCTCGTACTGTAAGAACAGGCTAGTGAGTCCGATCCTAGACAAGCCCTCTGTACTGTGAACAGTCTAGACAAGCCCTCTGTATCTGTGAAAACAGTCTAGACCAAGCCCCTGTACTGTGAAAACAGTCTAGACAAGCCCTCTGTACTGTGAAACAGTCTAGACAAGCCCTCTGTGCTGTGAACAGTCTAGACAGCCCTCTGTACTGTGAACAGTCTAGACAAGCCCTCTGTACTTGTGACAGTCTAGACAAGCCCTCTGTACTGTGAACAGTCTAGACAAGCCCTCTGTACTGTGAACAGTCTGAGAAAGCCCTCTGTACTGTGAACAGTCTAGACAAGCCCTCTGTACTGTGCTGTGAACAGTCTAGACAAGCCCTCTGTACTGTGCTGTGAACAGTCTAGACAGGCCCTATACTGTGAACAGTCTAGACAAGCCCTCTGTGCTGTGAACAGTCTAGACAAGCCTTCTGTACTGTGAACAGTCTAGACAGCCCTCTGTACTGTGAACAGTCTAGACAAGCCCTCTGTACTGTGCTGTGAACAGTCTAGACAAGCCTCTGTACTGTGATGTCCAAATTTGGGAAACATAGACGTCTATGATTGGTTCAGATTTGGTCAGTTCTGTACCAACTAAATGCGGTCTTGTTTGAGGACAGAGCGCATTACAGTAATAGGCAGTGTGTAGAATAATAGCAAAATATGGATATTGCATATTTCTACCTTTGTGTATCGATTCTGGATACGTCACACGAAGAGAATGACATTCCTAATTATGCATCTCTGTGTAGTACAGATCAGAGACCCATGATGTTGTTCCATTACCGTAATTCTGTCACGGATGTAAATCCACTTCATCTACTGTTGTTCAATAACCCAAATAACACACATCTAACTCATCTACTGTAGTTTATAACCCAATAACAACACATCTAACTCATCTACTGTAGTTCAATAACCCAAATAACAACACATCTAACTCATCTACTGTAGTTTAATAACCCAAAATAACAACACATCTGACTCATCTACTGTAGTTTAATAACCCAAATAACAACACATCTAACTCATCTACTGTAGTTTAATAACCCAAATAACAACACATCTAACTCATCTACTGTAGTTTAATAACCCAAATAACCACATCTAACTCATCTACTGTAGTTTAATAACCCAAATAACAAACATCTAACTCATCTACTGTAGTTTAATAACCCAAATAACAACACATCTAACTCATCTACTGTAGTTTAATAACCCAAATAACAACACATCTAACTCATCTACTGTAGTTAATAACCCAAATACAACACATCTAACTCATCTACTGTAGTTTAATAACCCAAATAACCAACACATCTAACTCATCTAGTGTAGTTTAATAACCCAATAACAACACATCTGACTCATCTACTGTAGTTCAATAACCCAAATAACAAACATCTAACTCATCTACTGTAGTTTAATAACCCAAATAACAACACATCTAACTAATCTAGTGTAGTTTAATAACCCAATAACAACACATCTACTCATCTACTGTAGTTCAATAACCCAATAACAACACATCTAACTCATCTACTGTGTTTATAACCCAATAACAAACATCTAACTCATCACTGTAGTTCAATAACCCAAATAACAACACATCTAACTCATCTACTGTAGTTCAATAACCCAATAACAACACATCTAACTCATCGATGACACACATTCTTTCTG
>NW_019946364.1:26555-28671 GCF_002910315.2 Salvelinus sp. IW2-2015 | reverse complement strand
GCCCCTATCTGTTGCGTCGAAAACAGTCCTAGACAAGCCCCCTGTACTGTGCTGTGTACAGTCTAGACAAGCCCCTGTACTGTGAAAACAGTCTAGACAAGCCCTCTGTACTGTGCTGTTGACAGTCAGACAAGCCCCCTGTACTGTGAAAACAGTCTAGACAAGCCCTCTGTACTGTGAAAACAGTCTAGACAAGCCCTCTGTACTAGTCAACAGTCTAGACAAGCCCTCTGTGCTGTGAACAGTCTAGACAAACCCTCTGTACTGTGAACAGTCTAGACAAGCCCTCTACTGTGCTGTGCAGTCTAGACAAGCCCCCTGTACTGTGAAAACAGTCTAGACAAGCCCCCTGTACTGTCTGAAAACAGTCTAGACAAGCCCTCTGTTGCTGTGAACAGTCTAGACAAGCCCTCTGTACTGTAAACAGTCTAGACAAGCCTCCTGTACTGTGCTGTAACAGTCTAGACAAGCCCCCTGTACTGTGAAACAGTCTAGACAACCCTCTGTACTGTGCTGAAAACAGTCTAGACAAGCCCTCCTGTGCTGCGTGAACAGTCTAGACAAGCCCCTGTACTTGTGAACAGTCTAGACAAGCCCCTGTACTGTGCTGTAACAGTCTAGACAGCCCCTACTGTGCTCGTGAACAGTCTAGACAAGCCCTCTGTACTGTGAACAGTCTAGACAAGCCCTCTTACTGTGCTGTGACAGTCTAGACAAGCCCTCTGTACTGTGCTGTGTACAGTCTAGACAACCCTCTGTACTGTGAACAGTCTAGACAAGCCCTCTGTACTTGCTGTAACAGTCTAGACAAGCCCCCTGTACTGTGGAAACAGGCTAACAAGCCCTCTGTACTGTGAACATCTAGCAAGCCCTCTTACTGTAACAGTCTAGACAAGCCCTCTGACTTTGTGAACAGTCTAGACAACCCCTGTTGCTGTGACAGTCTAGACAACCCCTGTACTGTGAACAGTCTAGACAAGCCCTCTGTGCTGTGAACAGTCTAGCAAGCCCTCTGTACTGTGAACAGTCTAGACAAACCCTCTGTACTGCTGAACAGTCTAGACAAGCCCTCTGTACTGTGAAACAGTCTAGACAACCTCCTGTACTGTGAACAGTCTAGACAAGCCCCCCTTACTGTGCTGTGAACAGTCTAGACAAGCCCTCCTGTACTGTGAAAACAGTCTAGACAAGCCTCTGTACTTGCTGTGAAACAGTCTAGACAAGCCCTCTGTACTGTGAACAGTCTAGACAAGCCCTCTGTACTGTGAACAGTCTAGACAACAAGCCCTCTGTCTGTGAACAGTCTACACCCTCTTACTTTGAAACAGTCTAGACAACCCTCTGTACTGTGAAAACAGTCTAGACAACCCCCTGACTGTGAACAGTCCTAGACAAGCCCTCTGTACTGTGAAAACAGTCTAGACAAGCCCTCTGTACTGTGAACAGTCTAGACACAGCACCTCTGTACTGTGAACAGTCTAGACAAGCCTCTGTTACTGTGAACAGTCTAGACAAGCCCCCTGTACTGTGAAACAGTCTAGCAAGCCCTCTGTACTGTGAAACAGTCTAGACAAGCCCTCTGTGCTGTGAAACAGTCTAGACAAGCCCTCTGTAGCTGTGAACAGTCTAGACAAGCCCTCTCTTACTGTGAACAGTCTAGACAAGCCCTCTGTACTGTGAACAGTCTAGACAAGCCCTCTTGTACTGTGAACAGTCTAGACAAACCCTCTGTACTTGTAACATCTAACAAGCCTCTGTACTGTGCTGTGAACAGTCTAGGACAAGCCCTCTTAACTGGCTATCTCTCTCCTTTGTCTAGACTGTTTTCACAGTACAGTACAGGGGGCTTGTCTAGACTGTTCACAGTACAGAGGGCTTCTCTAGACTGTTCACAGCACAGTACAGGGGGCTTGTCTAGACTGTTTTCACAGCACAGTACAGGGGGCTTGTCTAGACTGTTTTCACAGCACAGTACAGGGGGCTTGTCTAGACTGTTTTCAAAGTATTGCTTTAACAGGAGACTATCAGCTGAACATAACAGTATGTCAGTGGAGGGGAGGACAGTAACAGGAGACTCTATCAGCTGAACATAACAGTATGTCAGTGGAGGGGAGGA
>NW_019946364.1:5950-21811 GCF_002910315.2 Salvelinus sp. IW2-2015 | reverse complement strand
CGTCTATGTTTCCCAAATTTGACATCACAGCACAGAGGGCTTGTCTAGACTGTTCACAGTACAGGGGGCTTGTCTAGACTGTTTTCACAGTAACAGAGGGCTTGTCTAGACTGTTCACAGCACAGTACAGAGGGCTAGTCAACTGTTCACAGTACAGTACAGGGGCTTGTCTATAGACTGTTCACAGCACAGTACAGGGCTTGTCTAGACTGTTCACAGTACAGTACAGGGGTTTGTCTAGACTGTTCACAGCCCATACAGAGGGCTTGTCTAGACTGTTCACAGTACAGGGGCTTGTCTAGACTGTTCACAGCACAGTACAGGGGGCTTGTCTAGACTGTTCACAGCACAGTACAGAGGGCTTGTCTAGACTGTTCACAGTACAGGGGGCTTGTCTAGACTGTTCACAGTACAGTACAGGGCTTGTCTAGACTGTTCACACACAGTACAGAGGGCTTGTCTAGACTGTTTTCACAGTACAGTACAGGGGGCTTGTCTAGACTGTTCACAGCACAGTACAGAGGGCTTTGTCTAGACTGTTCACAGTACAGGGGGCTTGTCTAGACTGTTCACATACAGTACAGGGGCTTGTCTAGACTTTTCACAGTACAGTACAGAGGGCTTGTCTAGACTGTTCACAGTACAAGTACAGCGGGCTTGTCTAGACTGTTCACAGCACAGTACAGGGGGCTGTCTAGACTGTTCACAGCACAGTACAGGGGGCTTGTCTAGACTGTTCACAGCACAGTACAGGGGCTTGTCTAGACGTTTTCACAGCACAGTACAGAGGGCTTGTCTAGACTGTACACAGCACAGTACAGGGCTTGTCTAGACTGTTTTCACAGTACAGAGGGCTTGTCTAGACTGTTCACAGTACAGTACAGGGGGTGTCTAGACTGTTCACAGTACAGGGGCTTGTCTAGACTGTTTCACAGCACAGTACAGGGGGCTTGTCTAGACTGTTCACAGTACAGAGGGCTTGTCTAGACTGTTCACAGCACAGTACAGGGGCTTGTCTAGACTGTTTTCACAGTACAGAGGGCTTGTCTGACTGTTCACAGCACAGTACAGGGGGCTTGTCTAGACTGTTTTCACAGACAGTACAGGGGCTTGTCTAGACTGTTTCACAGCACAGTACAGGGGGCTTGTCTAGACTGTTTTCACAGTACAGTACAGAGGGCTTCTCTAGACTGTTCACAGCACAGTACAGAGGCTTCTCTAGACGTTCACAGCACAGTACAGGGGCTTGTCTAGACTGTTTTCAAAGTATTGCTTTAACAGGAGACTATCAGCTGAACATAACAGTATTCGTAGGAGACAGTACGGAGACTCTATCAGCTGACATACAGCAGTATGTCAGTGAGGAGGACAGTAACAGGAGACTCTATCAGCTGAACATAACAGTATGTCAGTGGAGGGGAGGACAGTACAGAGACTCTTCAGCTGAACATAACAGTATGTCAGTGGAGGGGAGGACAGTAACAGGAGACTCTATCATGAACATAACAGTATGTCAGTGAAGGGGAGGACAGTAACAGGAGACTCTATCAGCTGAACATAACAGTTTGTCAGTGGAGGGAGACAGTACAGGAGACTATCAGCTGAACATAACAGTATGTTAGTGGAGGGAGGACAGTAAACGAGACTCTATCAGCTGAACATAAACAGTATGTCAGTGGAGGGGAGGACAGTAACAGGAGATCTATCAGCTGAACATAACAGTATGTCAGTGGAGGGGAGACAGTAACAGGAACTTATCAGCTGAACATAACAGTATGTCAGTTGAGGGAGGACAGTAACAGGAGACTCTATCAGCTGAACATAACAGTATGTCAGTGGAGGGGAGGACAGTAACAGGAGACTCTATCAGCTGAACATAACAGTATGTCAGTGGAGGGAGGACAGTAACAGGAGACTCTATGAGCTGAACATAACAGTATGTCAGTGGGGAGGGACAGTAACGGAGACTCTATTAGCTGAACATAACAGTATGTCAGTGGAGGGAGGACAGTAACAGGAGACTCAACTGTGGTTTGTGACTACTATATGATTTCCCATTGTAGTCAATTCAATTGCAGTTAATTGAAATGATTCCGTTACAGATTTGAATCACTTAATCATTCCAAATCCAACTTGATATCAGTAAAAACACTATGACTAACTAATACTCCAGGCCTAACTTGACATGTTACTTCTGTGAAAGTTCATTATCCTCCCTCTTTATGAGGTTGAGGAATCAGAAAATATCTGAAAGATGTTTGTTTTTGGTAACGGAATTACAAGGCACAAGGCAATATTTCTAACTTACAGAAGCCAAATAATTTCTCCCAAACTAAATATAAGTGCTGATATAGTGGCAGGGGCCTTTACTTCATCATTATTGTGAGTTGATATATTTCAATTTTTTTCTAAGACTCCTTTTCCATCTGTTTTTATACAAGAAATGAAAGCCTAGGATGGAACATGGTTGAAAAATGTATATATGCCATCATTTCTAAACAGTATAGAATCTTAGCTTTCATTTGACATCCGATTTGACATGCACCTATGAACTTCACATGTTGGTGTTGTCATGACAAGGCCCTATCTGGGTGTAGATCGTGGCTTCCCCCTCTCTCACACTCTCCTACACCCAGGTTCTGTTATCTCAGGTGGCTTCCCCCTCTCTCACTCTCTCCTACACCCAGGTTCTGTTATCTCAGGTGGCTTCCCCCTCTCTCACTCTCTCCTACACCCAGGTTCTGTTATCGCAGGTGGCTTCCCCCTCTCTMACTCTCTCWTACACCCAGGTTCTGTTATCTCAGGWGTATTCCCCCTCTCTCACTCTCTCTTACACCCAGGTTCTGTTATCTCAGGTTGTAAATTCCTGGCGGAGAATATCTCCCCCTTTTCATGCAGAKAGAGATCAGAGAGTGAACAAAGGATTTCACGTGGTCGAACTCCTAAATCCCCAAAATGGGAAAATGARACTATATATCMACTTGYGAGAATGTGGGAAGGGTCTGTGGACACTTAAGGGACAGTTATGTTGAGTGTGTTTCATTTGGAGACCTCACGAAGGACACAYATAACYATATCTCTGAATATGTACATTTTTCAATTATGGTGTTTGCATCTAATCCTTGTATAAAATGAATGAGTAAAGATGAAACTATTTGTGAAATGATGTAATGTGATGTTCACCTTTAATTTTGAGAAAATTGTATTCTCTTTAAAGTTGAACTAAGTCATTGGCATGCCCCTGTGAGCACAGACATGATCTGGCGTCATGGAACCGCCTTTTCTACTGTTACGAATAAAAAGCCCTCCTGAGGAAATCCTCTTCAGACTAAGCAAACCCACAGCRTGAGCTGTGGTAGCGAATAGTTAAGACCACACATACCTGTGTAAGCTGAGGTGGTACAGGTTTGAGTACCAAGACTAGAAAACTATACCACGTGGAGCATTGGCTACAAAATGCTGGAAATGGTTAAACTATGAGACTATCCATCCCTACAAAATAAGAACAAATCTTAGATACTAATTACTAGTCTGCAGCTAGAAATGATGTAAACCTGGGATGAGAATACCGACAACCGCCGAAACATCTATGAGAACATTTCTGAATGGTACTCTGAAGTATCCATTCTAACCACGAAATACTTTGATCTTCAGGGAAACAGAAAGAGAGAGACTCTTTGAGAGAGAGACTCTAGCAGATGGATCGGATTCCAACAGAGAAGATCACAAYGACACATGGGCGTAAATATATATTGATTAAAATTATTCCCGAATGAGTGAGCGTTCATGTGCAAAGGATTAACATTTCAATTGATATAATTATCAACTGTGTGTAGTGATCCCTTTTGTCTTTCCCRCTTCTCTCTCAGTCCACCCCCCTTCCCGTTGTCCACCAAGCCATCACATCGTCTTAGCCCACTAGGGAATCTTCCCTATCATTTGTTACTAAACAATATCTACTGTTTGTTTGTTTATGCATTTCTGTGATTATTTAGTTAGTTAGTAAATAAATGATTAAGCCAATTGGTGTAGGGATGATTTATAGTAAAGGTTGGGTTCCTTTACTTTACAGATAACCAACAATTAACGACGTTCAGATGAGTCTGAAGTGAGGTAAAGAATAAATCATTAATAGAAGACTAATTGATCAGATATTAAAATATCTGAAGTTATATAAAAAAAAATTATAACTTTCTAATCTGAAGATTTTCTGTGGTGCCCCGACTTCCTAGTTAATTCAATTTACATGATTAGTTTAATCACGTAATAATAATTCCAGAGAATTGATTTGATAAAATAAGCCTTCATCTTAATGATGCCAGACACGACAGTGCTCATGGGTCCTTTTACATGGAAATGCCCATATGAACCATATGTCCTTCTGCCTATTCAGCCTCAATCTCTCCAAGCCTCAAGCCTCTCCTCTCTCCAACAGTATGTCCTTTGTCTAGCCTTTTTCTTTCCTTATATGTCTTACTTGGTAGCAAGAATACGAATACTGATACCTTTAAATGAATCAATAAGATACTGAATACTGATACCTTTAAATGAATCAATAAGAATACTGAATACTGATACCTTTAAATGAATCAATAAGAGTACTGAATACTGATACCTTTAAATGAATCAATAAGAGTACTGAATACTGATACCTTTAAATGAATCAATAAGAGTACTGAATACTGATACCTTTAAATGAATCAATAAGAGTACTAATACTGATACCTTTAAATGAATCAATAAGATACTAAATACTGATACCTTTAAATGAATCAATAAGAGTACTGAATACTGAACCTTTAAATGAATCAATAAGAGTACTGAATACTGATACCTTTAAATAATCAATAAGAATACTGAATACTGATACCTTTAAATGAATCAATAAGTACTGAATAATGATACCTTTAAATTAATCAATAAGAGTACTGAATACTGATACCTTAAATGAATCAATAAGAGTACTGAATACGATACCTTTAAATGAATCAATAAGAATACTGAATACTGATACCTTTAAATGAATCAATAAGAGTACTGAATACTGATACCTTTAAATGAATCAATAAGAGTACTGAATACTGATACCTTTAAATGAATCAATAAGAGTACTGAAATACTGATACCTTTAAATGAATCAATAAGAGTACTGAATACTGATACCTTTAAATGAATCAATAAGAGTACTGAATACTGATACCTTTAAATGAATCAATAAGAGTACTGAATACTGATACCTTTAAATGAATCAATAAGAGTACTGAATACTGATACCTTTAAATGAATCAATAAGAGTACTGAATACTGATACCTTTAAATGAATCAAAAGAATACTGAATACTGATACCTTTAAATGAATCAATAAGAATACTGAATACTGATACCTTTAAATGAATCAATAGAGACTGAATACTGATACCTTAAATGAATCAATAAGAAGTACTGAATACTGATACCTTTAAATGAATCAATAAGATACTGAATACTGATACCTTTAAATGAATCAATAAGAGTACTGAATACTGATACCTTTAAATGAATCAATAAGAATACTGAATACTGATACCTTTAAATGAATCAATAAGAGTACTGAATACTGATACCTTTAAATGAATCAATAAGAATACTGAATACTGATACCTTTAAATGAATCAATAAGATACTGAAATAGATACCTTTAAATGAATCAATAAGAATACTGAATACGATACCTTTAAATGAATCAATAAGAGTACTGAATACGATACCTTAAATGAATCAATAAGAATACTGAATACGATACCTTTAAATGAATCAATAAGAGTACTGAATACTGATACCTTTAAATGAATCAATAAGAATACTGAATACTTGATACCTTTAAATGAATCAATAGGAGTACTGAATACTGATACCTTTAATGAATCAATAGAATACGAATACTGATACCTTTAAATGAATCAATAAGAGTACTGAATACTGATACCTTTAAATGAATCAAATAGAATAGAATACTGATACCTTTAAATGAATCAATAAGAGTACTGAATACTGATACCTTTAAATGAATCAATAAGAATACTGAATACTGATAACTTTAAATGAATCAATAAGAATACTGAATACTGATACCTTTAAATGAATCAATAAGAGTACTGAATACTGATACTTTATAATACATTTTTTTTATTTAACTAGGCAAGTCAGTTAAGAACAAATTCTTATTTACAATGACGGCCTACACACGGCCAAACCCGGACGGCGCTGGGCCAATTGTGCACTGCCCTATGGGACTCCCAATCAAGGCCGGTTGTGATACAGCCTGGATTCAAACCTGGGTGTCTGTAGGGACGCCTTTAGCACTGAGATACAGTGCTTTAGATCGCTGCGCCATTCAGGAGCCTTTAAATTAATCAATAGAGTGCGATCAGAATCTTAATCATCAATAGAGTGCTGAATACAGATATCTTTAACTTAATTAATAAGTGAGAGGATTTTATGTATTTTCCAGGCATCACATAGTATTTTCTACAGTAGGCTATTACTTGATAGAAAGCATAGTCTATTGAATAGCCTATAGATACATTTGAATAAATCAATAACTTTGATTCATAATTATCCCCTTGATATTGATAGTCACGTAGTCACATTAAGGTATTTTATATGCAGAAACATAGCCTAATAGAAACGTGCGAAATTATCTACCCCACTTTGGACCGTTTTCCACAGTCTTCCGTTAAATATCCATCGGATGGGCACCTACAATACACTTTCAGTCTTTTCTCAATGGGAACGGGATGAAATTCATTCTGCAGAACACAAGAGGATGATTTGGATGGAAAAAATTTACTTTTAACTTGCTTGGGAGGGTTGTAGAAGTGGGGCTACAGTAACTACCACAATAATTATACTGAAATTCCGTATTTTCTGTGATCTCTCAATCTGTATCATAGTTAGAAAACAGCTAGGGGAGAGTGAGTACTCCAGCCCAGAAAATTAAAGCGCAATGTCTATTCTATAACGTTACAATTGAAGTAGGTCTTGCATTTTAGTAAGGCAGCTGCCAGTTCCCCGAGAATCTAAATGAAGTGACAGAGCTCATCTCGTCAGGCTCCGCTCAAGCCATCTGGTTGTCACCATGGAGATTAGAAGACAGTTGACAGTTCACTTCTGTCGCCTCTTTTGGTGAGGCTACAACACTATTAAAAAGTAACATTTGTGTGACTGTGAAGTCCTTACCTTGTGCTGCTACGTGGTGGAAACACATCGCTGACATCAGAATCAACAGGAGAGCCACTTCAGTCCCACCGAACCGCCGAAACTCGTCCCTGTCGGCATCCCCGGTATCCCCGTCAAGTCAGCAGAGCGAGGTCGCCGTTTTTGTAACATGTTGCTTGGCAGCCACAACAGCCTCCCGTGAGAGCGAGGCGATCGGTCCTGCCTCCTAGTCCAGCGACTCCTACTAGTCCTGTGTGAAAGTAGGCTATCACCGATGTGAATGAGTAAACCGGAGAGGAGAGCTGGTCCGTGAGCGAGGAGAGCGTGGGGCAGCAGGCGTGCCTCGTGTTGCATGTAGTTGTAATAGAACTGGAGCCCCGTGGATAAATCCCGCATGAGCTTGCTAGGCGGAGTCAATTGAACCACTGTTAATTCCAAAGCTATGGAAGTGTGTTGAAACATTGAAATCAAATCACTGTACTGAAAATGAGGAATTACAATTAAAAACCGACATCGGAAATAGGCGGGAGTTAAAAACAATCATCCGATGACCAGGTTATCACCGCCAACAATTAAATAGCACTTACATTTAGGCTTTAATGTGTTTGACAAATTATCAAAAACAATGATTAAATAATTCCATGACTGAATAGCCTTGCGCTATTTATGCTTCCCCAGGTTGCATTACACAATCTCCAAAAACATGGCCAACAAGTCGCCGAGGGAACAAAAAATGATAAGCCATTTTATGTTGAACCTGATTATCAATTGAACGCCTATGTGTTTRGGGTAGGCTACGTGCGTTTTGCTCAGTATTTAAACGTTTAATTTTGAATGAATTTGATAGATATATGTAAACATTATAATAATGGGAAGAGCTCATAACCTACAAAAATATGGTGCATCCTCTTCACGTCTTCCTAGACGGATTGAACTCGATGAACACGCACAGTGAATTGATCAACTCTGTCAAATCAAGTGGCTTTTGAGCAGAATAACCGCCACAATTTTCATTCAGGGCCGTTGTAGCCCTTCATATTTTATTGGTGTAGGCCTACGTCTACGTCCAATGGTTTAAAATATATTGATTGTCCACTCGGCCACTCCACTTCATACAAGTTGTTGTGTCCAAATGATGAGGTCCTCTGTGCGTTCAGTGCGCACAGTGCGGCAAGCGATGGAAGATGCAGTGCACTGTCGAATAGTGCCACCATGCGACACGAAACGGCACGGCATCTATTGGTGAGTGTTGATTCATTGGTGGAACCGACCGTAGGTAGCATCTTCCCGAAGCTTGAAGCAAAATGAAAACATACTGATGTAACGCGTCATTTAGAGGGTTCAGAGAGTGGAACATCAGCTATAGAAAATACAAGACTTGGACAGAGACAGCGCCCACATGAAACATATTATAGTATACTATGGTATAAATGCTGTAGTGTTTTTGCCGACTTTACTGTAGTATATTCACTGTATTGATTTTGCGGAAAAACACTACAGAGAATACTGTACTATTGACTGTAGTGTTGATGACACGACTGTATTATTTACTATAGTGTTTTTGTTTTATCATCTTTGATATAGCAGTGGAGGGTTTCTCCTTGAGGAAACCTATTGGACAAAATACGCAAAGAGCAAATGTTCCATTGCCTGTAGGTAGGTAGGACTGGGGTTTGAACAGACAGTTCAGAGCTTCTACTCGTTTCTATAAGCTGTAGGGAACACAATATATGGTCTATACTTGGCATGTAGGTTTCTCACATGGCACAACATGGGATATGGGCAGGGTATATGCACATTAAGTACTGTAGRATAATATACTATAGCAATTACTGTAGTGTTTTTGCAGACATTACTGTAGTTTTTACTGTAGTGTTTTTGCAGACATTACTGTAGTTTTTACTTAGTGTTTGCCTTAGTATTTACTATAGTAGTATACAGTATCATACAACAACATTCTATAGTAATACTACACATTATGCAGGGATACTCAGTGTGTATTATAGTATTCTTCATTATACTACAGTTACTACATAATTCTAGTAGCACTATGTTCTCTCTATAGTAAACTGTAATATTTTTTTCATGTGGTGCATACAGAGCTCAGCAGGACTTGACTTTATTCTGGAAAGCAACCACCATCAACCACCGTCTCAATCAGTTCACGTGACAGACGGGAATTTATAAACAAACCAGACATTACTAATCAATGGTCATCAGGTCCAATTTCCACTCTTACACAAGTTGATGTAAATATTGATTTGATGAAAACACAATACTCAGTGAGTTGTGTGGTCTGTGAATGTCAAATGAATCAGCATGATTGCATCAGCAATGGAAATAACAGCACACCTCTCACAAAATGCCCCATCTCTACCAGGAAAAACAGATCAAAGCTCATGTGTTCAGATAGAGATGCATATAAGGCTGAGTGGTGAGTTATCCTTTACTTCCTACTTTATAACAGCAGGGGAAAGCAATGTACTCTCCTTCCTCTTCTCTATCTCTCTTCCTCCCCATCTCTCTCCATCCTCTCCTCTATCTCTCCTTCATCCCCATCTCTCCCCCTCCTCTCTCCTCATCTCTCTATCTCTCTTCCTCCCCCATCTCTCACCTCCTCTATCTTTCTTCCTCCCATCTCTCACCATCCTATATCTCCTTCCTCCCCCATCTCTCACCCTCTATCTCTCCTTCCTCCCCATCCTTCTCCATCCTCTCCTCTATCTCTCCTTCTCCTATCTCTCTCTTATCTCTCCTTCCTCCCCATCTCTCTCCATCCTCTCCTCTATCTCTCCTTTCCTCCCCATCTCTCTCCTCTATCTCTCCTTCCTCCCCATCTCTCACCATCCTCTATCTCTCTCTTCCTCCCCCATCTTCTCTCTCATCCTCTCCTCTATCTCTCCTCCTCCCCATCTCTCTCCATCCCTCCTCTATCTCTCCTTCTCCCCATCTCTCTCCATCCTCTCCTCTATCTCTCCTTCCTCCCCCATCTCTCACCATCCTCTATCTCTCCTTCCTCCATTCTCTCTCCATCCTCCCTCTATCCTCTCCTTCCTCCCCCCATTCTCTCTCTATCCTCTCCTCTATCTCTCCTCTCCCATCTCTCTCCATCTCTCCTCCTTATCTCTCTTCCTCCCCCATCTCTCTCCATCCTCTCCTCTATCTCTCCTTCCTCCCCCATCTTCTCTCCTCTCCTACTACTCTCTTCCTCCCATCTCTCTCTTCCTCTCCTCTATCTCTCCTTCCTCCCCCATTCTCTCTCTATCCTCTCCTCTATCTTTCCTTCCTCCCCCATCTCTCTCCATCCTCTCCTCTATCTCTCCTTCCTCCCCCATTCTCTCTTCCTCTCCTCTATCTCTCCCTCCTCCCCCATCTCTTCTCATCCTCTCTCTCTATCTCTCCTTCCTCCCCCATCTCTCTCCATCCTTCCTCTATCTCTCTTCTCCCATCTCTCTCCATCCTCTCCTCTATCTCACTTCCTCCCCCATCTCTCTCCATCCTCTAGCTCTCCTTCCTCCCATCTCTCCATCCTCTCCTCTATCTCTCCTTCCTCCCCATCTTCACCATCCTCTATCTCTCCTTCCTCCCCATTCTCTCTCCATCACTCCTCTATCTCTCCTTCCTCTCCCCATTCTCCTCTCTTCCTCTCCTCTATCTCTCTCCTCCTCCCCATCTTCTCTCATCCTCTCCTCTCTTCTCTCCTTCCTCCTCCATCTCTCTCCATCCTTCCTCTACTCTTCCTTCCTCCCCCCATCTCTCTCCACTCCTCTAGCTCTCCTTCCTCCCATCTCTCTCTATCCTTCCTCTATCTCTCCTTCCTCCCCCATCTCTTTCCATCCTCTCTCTCTCCTTCTCTCTCCATACTATCCTGCTCTTCTCATACTATCATGCTCCATCTCTCTCCATCTCTTTCCATCTCTTTCCATCCTCTCCTCCTCTCATCTCTCTCCTTCTCTCTCCTTCTTTCTCATCTCTCTCCATCTCTTCCATCTCTTTCCATCCTCTCCTCCTCTCTCATCTCTCTCCTTCTCTCTCCATCTCTCTCCCTCTTTCCATCCTCTCTCCTTCTCTCTCCTTCTCTCTCCTCTTTCTCATCTCTCTCCATGACTTACTATGTGCCTCCGAGATGCCCCCCTCGTCCCACTCACCCTCTACACACACACACTCACGCAACATCACATACTCTCCTCTCACACACCACAACACTCACGATCACTCCACTCACACTCACCACACACGACACAGATAGCATGCATTGTCCACTGCATGTGAATGAGACTGAGAGCAATCTGCCGGCTTAACAGTCTCATATCAGCACAGCATATGAGGATGTGTGTCGTGTGTGTGTGTAGGAGTGAGTGTGGTTGTGTGTCGTGTAGAATGTGTGTGTGTGTGTGTGTGTGTGTGTGTTGTGTGTGTGTGTGTGTGTGTGTGTTGTGTGTGTGTGTTGTGTTGTGTGTGTGTGTGGTGTGGTGTGTGTGTGTGTGTGTGTGTTGTGTGTGTGTGGTGTGTGTGTGTGTGTGTGTGTTGTGTGGTGTGTGTGTGTTGTGGTGTCGAGTGTGCGGTGTGCATGCACGTGTGCGTGTGGTGCACCGCTGAGTCGAGCAGGCAGGTCCACATTAGCAGACTGGCTGAAACAGGACTCAGGCATCGGAAGTATAATTTCTAAAACACACACACATGACACACACTCACACACACACATTCACACACACTAACTAGGTTTCACCTACTAGGTTCAGGACCAACTAGGTTCACCTAGCCACATAATAAATACACACAGCACAAATGACCTGAGAACACAGCAGGAAAGTGGTTGCCAGCCACTGAAGAGGAGTGATTGAAAAAGCTTCTTCTTACTTTCCCCATCGCACAAGTGGTTATCTCCACCCTGCTACCAAGAAATGACTTCCACCCTGCTACCATAACAGCGGATAAGGCAAGTATTTCCTGTGACTGTGCCTCAAAACCAGATGTTTACCTGGCCCCCACTCCACCCTGGACTTGAACAGCCTCTATGACCAGGTCCACCTCTACAAGGCAGCAGTGCCCACCTTCGCCAAACCCTTAAGGACATCGCTCTCAAACGTAGCCCCCAACACTTCACCCAGGAGCAAAAGATCAATCGACACCCAGCCCAGACCAGCGAGACACTCACTATGATTACATATGATGAATCACTAGAACAATACAGAAAACACTACGGAAAAAGAAGGAAGAGCACGCCAGAATCACCATGCAAAAATCCAATTGTAAGAATTCATAGCCTCTACCACTTCTGGAAAACACTAAACAAACACAACACGAATAATTATCTATCCAAAATGGAGATGTAGTGGTAAATCACTTCTCCAATCTTTTTAGCTTATAGACAAGAACAAACAGCAAAACATACATGATCAAATACAAATCTTAGAATCAACTATTAAAGACCACTGGAATCTCCAATGACCTTGTGTCACGATCGTCTTTTCGTGAGAATTGGACCAACAGGCGCGTCGTGGTGAAAATACATTCTTTTATTAGAGAAGAGAAACCACGACGAAACTATACACAACACTACCACAACAGACGCCGTGAAGCTATATAGAAAAATAGTGCTGACACAAAACTACAATAGACAATTACCACCAAATGCATGATGCCTATGGCTCTAAATATGGCTCTCGAGACAAATGAAAGACATCTGTCTCTGATTGAGAACCACTCAGGCAACCATAGACATACCTAGAACATACACTCAACCATGACATACCTAAAACATTCACTCAACACAAAACTCATACACTAAACCCAACACCCCCTTTACCATATAACCACCCAAAACGACAAAACACAAACATTCCCCATGTACACCCTGACCTAACTAAAATAATAAAGAAAACAAAGAATACTAAGGCAGGGCGTGACACCTGAATGACCTAAAGGAAAACAGACAAACCTCCAACCCAAAAGGCCTGGGGTTGATGGTATCTCCTCAATGAAATGATCAAATATGCAGAACAACAAATCCAATTGGCTATACTAAACTCTTTAACATCGTCCTTAGCTCGTCATCTCCCCAATATTTGGAACCAAAGACTGATCATCCCAACGCACAAAAGTGGGAGCACAAATTTCACCCAATAAACTACCGTGGATATGTGTCAACAGCAACCTTGGTAAAATCCTCTGCATTATCATTAACAGCAGACTCGTACATTTTCTCAGTGAAACATGCACTGAAGCAAATGTCAAATTGTCTTTTTACCAAAATATCGTACGACGACCACGTATTCACCCTAGCACCCTAATTGACAAACAAACAAACCAAAACAAAGGCAAATTTATTCTCATGCTTTGTTAATTTCAAAAAAGCCTTCGACTCAATTTGGCATGAAGTGGCTGCTGTACAAAATTGATGGAAAGTGGTGTTGGGGGAAAACATATGACATTATAAATCCATGTGCACAAAGAACAAGTGTGCATTTAAAATAGGCAAAAAACACACACAATTCTTCCCACAAGGCCGTAGGGGTGACAGGGATGCAGCTTAAGCCCACCCTCTTTCAACATATATCTCAACGGATTGGCGAGAGGCACTAGAAAAGTCTGCAGCACCCGCCTCACCTCACTAGAATCTGAAGCTCAATGTCTATGATGATCTGGTGCTACTGCTAAACAACAGAATCGCAAGGAGGGGTAGCACACACCTAGATCTTCTGCACAGATTTGCCAGACCGGGCCCTGACAGTAAATCTCAGTAAGACCAATTAATGGTGTTCCAAAAAAGGTCCGCAGTCGGCAGGACCACAAATACAAATTCCATCTAGACACTGTTGCCCTAGAGCACACCAAAAAACTATACATACTCGGCCTAAACCTCAGCACCAACAGGTAACTTCCACAAAGTGTGAACGATCTGAGAGACAAGTAAGAAGGGTCTTCTACGCCATCAAAGTGAAGAACATAATACCTAGGTGTTGGTTAGACTGTAAACTGTGCAGCTTACGCCTCTATTAAACATCTCCAATCCAAAATCAAATCTAGAATCGGCTTTCTATTTCGCAACAAAGCCTCCTTCACTCACGCCGCCAAACTTACCCTAGTAGAACTGACTATCCTACCGATCCTCGACTTCGGCGATGTCATCTACAAAATAACTTCCAATACTCTACTCAGCAAACTGGATGCAGTCTATCACAGTGCCATCCGTTTTGTTACCAAAGCCCCTTATACCACCCACCACTGCGACCTGTATGCTCTCGTCGGCCCTCGCTACATATTCATCGCCAGACCCACTGGCTCCAGGTCATCTATAAATCTATGCAAGGTAAAGCTCCGCCTTATCTCAGCTCACTGGTCACGATAACTACACCCACCTGTAGCACGAGCTCCAGCAGGTATATCTCACTGGTCATCTCCAAAGCCAACACCTACTTTGGCCGCCTTTCCTTCCAGTTCTCTGCTGCCAGTGACTGGAACGAATTGCAAAAATCGCTGAAGCTGGAGACATATATTTCCCTCACTAACTTTAAACATCAGCTATCTGAGCAGCTAACCGATAGCTGCAGCTGTACATAGTCCATCTGTAAATAGCCCACCCAATCTACCTACCTCATCCCCATTTTGTTTTTATTTACTTTTCTGCTCTTTTGCACACCAGTATCTCTATTTGCACATCATCATCTGCTCATTTATCACTCCAGTGTTAATCTGCTAAATTGTAATTACTTTGCTACTATGGCCTATTTATTGTCTTACCTCCTCACGCCATTTGCACACACTGTATATATACTTTCTTTTTTATATTGTGTTATTGACTGTATGCTTGTTTATTCCATGTGTAACTCCGTGTTGTTGTTTGTGTCGCACTGCTTTGCTTTATCTTGGCCAGGTCGCAGTTGTAAATGAGAACTTGTTCTCAACTAGCCGACCTGTTTAAATAAAGGTGAAAAAAATAAATAAATAAAAAAATACAATTCGACATACCAATTAGCATCTGGCAAAAAATACTTGAATCAGTTATAAAACCCATTGCCCTTTATGGTTGAGAGGTCTGGGGTCCACCCACCAACCAAGAATTCACAAAATGCGACAAACACCAAATTGAGACTCTGCATGCAGAATTCTGCAAAAACATCCACCGTGTACAACGTGGAACACCAAATAATGCATGCAGAGCAGAATTAGGCTGATACCGGCTAATTATCAAAATCCAGAAAAGAGACGTTAAATTCTACATCCACCTAAACGGAAGCGATTCCCAAAACTTCCATAACAAAGCCATCACCTACAGAGAGATGAACCTGGAGAAGAGTCCCTAAGCAAGCTGGTCATGGGGCTCTGTTCACAAACACAAACACATCCTACAGAGCCCCAGGACAGCAACACAATTAGACCCAACCAAATCATGAGAAAACAAAAAGATAATTACTTGACACATTGGAATGAATTAACAAAAAACAGAGCAAACTAGAATGCTGTTTGGCTCTAAACAGAGAGTACACAGTGGCAGAATACCTGACCACTGTGACTGACCCAAACTTAAGGAAAGCTTTGACTATGTACAGACTCAGTGAGCATAGCCTTGCTATTGAGAAAGGCCACCGTAGGCAGACCTGGCTCTCAAGAGAAGACAGGCTATGTGCACACTGCCCACAAAATGAGGTGGAAACTGAGCTG
>NW_019946364.1:0-3897 GCF_002910315.2 Salvelinus sp. IW2-2015 | reverse complement strand
GTATGATGATGTTCTGATGATGGAGTATGATGATGTTCTGATGATGGGGTATGATGATGTTCTGATAATGTTCTGATGATGTTATGATGATAAGGTATGATGGTGTTCTGATGATGATGTTCTGATAATGTTATGATAGGGTATGATGATGTTCTGATGATGGTGTTCTGATAATGGGGTATGATGGTGTTCTGATGATGGGGTATGATGATGTTCTGATGATGGGGTATGATGATGTTCTGATGACGGGGTATGATGGTGTTCTGATGATGGGGTATGATGGTGTTCTGATGATGGGGTATGACGATGGGGTATGATGTTGTTCTGATGATGGAGTATGACGATGGGGTATGATGGTGTTCTGATGATGGGGTATGATGATGTTCTGATGATGAGGTATGATGATGTTCTGATAATGTTCTGATGATGTTCTGATGATAAGGTATGATGGTGTTCTGATGATGATGTTCTGATAATGTTATGATAGGGTATGATGATGTTCTGATGATGGGGTATGATGGTGTTCTGATAATGGGGTATGATGGTGTTCTGATGATGGGGTATGATGATGTTCTGATGATGGGGTATGATGTTGGCCCTGCTGGGTCAACGTATGCATTGCAAATGGCACCATAACGCACTACAAGTCCCGCTGTCCAACGTTGTGCACTGTGTAGGGAATAGGGTGCCATTTGGATTAGTACAGCCTGGAGTGTGGACCTGAGACAACTCTAGTAACACTCAATTGAGTAATCAAGCAATTTGACTGATTAACCCAGGGCTAGACTTGACGTTTAATTACTCGAGAGAAGAGGAGAGAAGAGAGAGGAGAGGATAGAAGAGACAGCCATATGGGTCATAGGTGATATATAGAGGTGAAAGTTCATAGGTGATGGGTCATAGATAGACTAGGATCTTACTGGATGGTCCGGGCTGTTTGGAGACGGGCAGGGAGACCTCAGTGAGGGGGAGGATGTAGACTTCAGGTCCATTCTGAGACGAGGCCAGGTCAGCGCCTGGTACTCCTCTCCCTCTGTGTTCTCAAACTCCTGGTGGGAGGGGAGAGAAGACACTGGGGTTAGTGTGTATGTGACAGAGAGAAAGAGAGAGGGGGGTGAGTGGGGGGGGGGGGAGAGAGGAGGGGGGCAGAGAGAGAGAGACGAGAGAGAGAGAGAGAAAGAAAGAATTTGTATGCATGTGTGGGTCACAGAGAGAAAGTGCGTGCCTGCATGTGTGTGTGTGTGTATGATTCAATAACACAGTGTGTTTAGTCATCTGAGTGTTCATGCCTTCTGCATTAAAGGGATAATCCACCCAAATCACTAATTCCTTAAATTAACAGTGTTAAATAACACTAAATATGTGAAGAAAAATGTTTGTGAACAAACGTTTCATTTTGTCATTTAAAAACAACGTTGGTGGCAACATGTGAAAATCGTCCTGGAAATCTGTTGCAGCTCAAGCCGACTACAAAACCCACAATGCAATGCTCTCTCTATGGGCTAGCTAGCTAGCAAATGCAGCTACACACAATACTATCAAAGTCAATATCAGCATGTGAAGTAGCTAGCTAGCTGTAAAAATCGCCAAAACAACCTGCACTATCAATTTAGGAGTCTATCTCACCGGGTTCAACTTGCAGTTCCTCTCTGCCCAGAGCTGTAACAACAATGGCCCTTTCTTATGTTTCCCACAGGCACACTGAGAGATGGTACTTGAAGGAGAAACTGAGTTGAATCATTTGCTCCACTGTTTAGACTGATCACATGTAAGAGACATACATGAGGATATAACGAGGGATGTGTTCTAGAACAGTAGGCCCATGTCATCTATTGGCTGATGTGGCCATCTGGAGTGAAGGTAATAGACCAGTAGGCCATGTCATCTATTGGCTGATGTGGCCTCTGAAGTGAAGGTATAGACCAGTAGGCCCAGTCATCTATTGGCTGATGTGGCCATCTGAAGTGAAGGTAATAGACCAGTAGGACCCATGTCATATATGGCTGATGTGGCCATCTGAAGTGAAGGTAATAGAGCCAGTAGGCCATGTCATCTATTGGCTGATGTGGCCATCTGAAGTGAAGGTAATAGACCAGTAGGCCCATGTATCTATTGGCTGATGTGGCCATCTGAAGTGAAGGTAATAGACCAGAGGCCCCATGTCATCTATTGGCTGATGTGGCCATCTGAAGTGAAGGTAATAGACCAGTAGGCCCATGTCATCTATTGGCTGATGTGGCCATCTGAAGTGAAGGTAATAGACCAGTAGGCCCATGTCATCTATTGGCTGATGTGGCCATCTGAAGTGAAGGTAATAGACCAGAGGCCCATGTCATCTATTGGCTGATGTGGCCATCTGAAGTGAAGGTAATAGACCAGTAGGGCCATGTCATTTATGGCTGATGTGGCATCTGAAGGGAAGGTAATAGACCAGTAGGCCCTGTCATCTATTGGCTGATTGGCATCTGAAGTGAGGTAATAGACCAGTAGGCCATGTCATCTATTGGCTGATGTGGCCATCTGAAGTGAGGGTAATAGACCAGTAGGCCCATGTCATCTATTGGCTGATGTGGCCATCTGAAGTGAAGGTAATAGACCAGTAGGCCCATATCATCTATTGGGCTGATGTGGCCATCTGAAGTGAAGGTAATAGACCAGTAAGGCCATTCATCTATTGGCTGATGTGGGCCATCTGAAGTGAAGGTAATAGACCAGTAGGCCCATTCATCTATTGGCTGATGTGGCCATCTAAAGTGAAGGTAATAGACCAGTAGGCCCATATCATCTATTGGCTGATGTGGCCCATCTGAAGTGAAGGTAATTGTTGTAAAACGTGTGTGAAATGTGATAGTGTGTTATCCCCTATTTCCAGTAATGAGAATTATGTAGCTAAGTGATTGGCCACACAGGCTCACAGAACGGGACCGCAAGTGGCTGAAGCGTGTAAAAGATCGTGGTCTCGGTTGCAAACACTAATACCGAGTTCCAAACTGCCTCTTGGAAGCAACATCAGCACAAAGAACTGTTTGTCGGGAAACTTCATGAAATGGGTTTCTGTGGCAAGCAGCCGGCACACAAGCCTAAGATCCCCATGTGCAATGCTACGGGTCGGCCTGGAGTGGTGTAAAGCATGCTGCCATTGGCCTCTGGAGCAGTGGGAAACATGTTCTTTGGAGTGATGAATCAACACTTCAACTATGTGGCAGTCCGAAGGACGAATCTGGGTTTGGTTGGATGCCAGGAGAACGCTACCGCTCCTGATTGTATAGTGCAAACTGTAAAGTCTGGTGGAGGAGGAATAATGGTCTGGGCTGTTTTCCATGGTTCGGGCCCCTTAGTTCCAGTGAAGGGAAATCTTAATCAAATCAAATGAAATTGTATTTGTCACCATGCGCCGAATACAACATGTGTAGACCTTACAGTGAAATGCTTTACTTACAAGCCCTTAACCAACCAATACAGTTTTAAGAAAAATAAGTGTTAAGTAAGAATGGCGCTACAGCATACAATGACATTTCTAGACGATTCGTGCTTCCAACTTTGTGGCAACAGTTTGGGGAAGGCCCTTTCCTGTTTCAGATGACAAGTGAGGTCCATAGAGAAATGGTTTGTCGAGATTGCGGGGAAGAACTTGGCTGGCCTGCAACAGAGCCCTGACCTCAACCCCATCGAACAATCTTTGGGATGAAAATTGGAAACGCCGATGCGAGCCAGGCTTTAATCGCCGCAACATCAGTGGCACCGACTCACTAATTTCTTGTGGCTGAATGGAAGCAAGTCCCTCACAGCAATGCTTTCCAACATCTAAGTGGAAAGCCTCTCCGCAGATGATGTTGGAGGCTTTTAAAATAGCACGGCAAAGGGGGGACCAACTCCATATTAAATAGGCCATGGCAT
>NW_019946363.1:32654-39020 GCF_002910315.2 Salvelinus sp. IW2-2015 | reverse complement strand
TCTGTCTCTCTCTCTCTGTCTTTGTCTCTCTCTGTTCTCTCTTCTGTTCTCTGTCTCTCTCTCTCTCTCTGTCTGTCTCTGTCTCTTCTGTCTGTCTCTGGTCTCTCTCTGCTTCTCTCTGTCTCTCTCTTGTCGCTCTCTGCTCTGGTTCTTCTCTTCTCTCTCTCTGTGTGTCTCTTCTCTCTCTCTCTCTCTGTTGTCTCTCTCTCTCTCTGTGTCTCTCTCTCTGTCTCTCTCTCATATTCAATTCAAGGGCTTTTATTGGCATGGAAAACATGTGCTAACACTTGCAAAGCAAGTGAGGTAGATAATATACAAAAGTGAAATAAACAATCAAAATTAACAGTAAACATTACACATACAGAAGTTTCAAACAATAAAGACATTTCAAATGTATATAATGTCTATATACAGTGTTGTAACAATGTACAAATGGTTAAGTACAAAAGGGAAATAAGATAAGCATAAATATGGGTTGTATTACAATTTGGTGTTGTTATTCACTGGTTGACCTTTTCTTGTCTTCTCTCTCTCTCCTTGTGTGTCTCTGTCTTCACTCTCTCTCTTTCTCTCTCTCTCTCTCTGTTCTGTCTCTCTCTCTCTTCTCTCTCGGTCCTCTCGCTTTCTCTCGCTCTCTGTCTCTCTCTCTCGTTCTTCTCGCTCTCTCTCTGTCTGTGTGTCTGTGCGTCCCAGGTCCACTGATTGCAGTCACTAACGGTGAAAAACTACCCGTTAGGGCAGACAATGGTGGGTATCTCCTTCTGTGTCAGGAGCTTCCTGCCAACGGACTCCCACTAGCCGCCGCTGTTTGACAAGCCCGCAGCCAACACTTAATTAACCAGAAAGAAGGGAAGAAAGAGAAGCCAAACAGGGACAGAGAGAAGAAAAGAGGGACAGGGAAACAGAAGAACGAAGGAACCGCATTCCTGTAGTCGCTGTTGACGCCTACGGCAGTGTTTAGCGAAGGGGAGCCAAACATCCCAGAGAGAGAAAGAAGGGCCTGTGTGATGTGTTGCTGGACTTCTGCCTGGGCGGCCAGAGTTCAGCTAGGGCATAGAGGGGCTTCAGGGGTATTCACTGTGATACAGGGGGAAACACAGGGCCAGGAGGCGCCAGAGAGGGCAGAGAATGGGAAAAAGACATGGGGGTCTGGGCTCACCTGCTTTGGGATCACTGCCCAGGATACGAAACCCTGGAGGCTGGGTCATTTACACTTTAACACAACCACACAAACACCACACACTATTTAGCGACGCGCAGACATACAGTATATACACACAAAGACACACACACACACACGTGACACGCACACACACCTTGCACTTAAACACTGATGCACAATGACACAAACTCAGGGGGACCTGGAGCCAGGAGTTTGTGTTTTTGACTTCTCTTAAACACAGGACTATATTATAGATGATAGAGAGGAATATATTTAATAGATATTAAGATAGATCATTAGAGAGGACCTATATTTATAGATCATTCAGAGAGGACCTATATTTAATAGATATTAGAGAGGACTATATTTTAGAGATCATTAGAGAGGACTGTTCACAGGACCTATAGTTAGAGATAAGTAGAGAGGACCTATATTTAGAGATCATTAGAGGGACTTATATTTAGAGATCGTTAGAGAGGAACCTATATTTTAGATCATTAAGAGAGGAATATTATTTATAGATCATTAGGAGGAACTATATTTAGAGATGCTTAGAGGCCCTATATTCTATAGATCATTAGAGAGGATCATATTTTATACGATCATTAGAGAGGACCATATTTATGCTATTAGAGATGCATGTAAGAGAGGACCTATTTTAGAGATCAGTTTAGAGAGGACTACTGTATATTTAAATATTATTCAGAGGACCTGCAGTTGAAGTCGGAGTTTACATACACCATTAGCCAAATACTATTACACTCTGTTTTTCCAATTCTGACATTCAATCTCGTAAAAATTCCTGTTTTAGGTCATTAGGATACGATTATTTTAAGATGTGAAATATCAGAATATAGTAGAGAGACATAGATTTATTTAGCTTTAATTTTATTTCATCACATTCCCAGTGGGTCAAGAAGCGTACATATACTCAATTGGTATTTGGTAGCATTGCTTTTAAATTGCTTTAACTCTGGTCAAAGTTTAGGGTAAGCCATCCCAAGCTTTCCCCACATAAGTTCAGTGAATTTTGGAGCCAATTCTCTGACAGAAAAGAGTTTTGGTTTGTATAAATGAGTAGGTTTTTTAACCTCCTTGTGCACACACGGCTTTTTTCAGGTTGCCACACATTTCTATGGGATGTGATCAGGGCTTGGTGATGCCATCCAATACCTTGACTTTTTTGTCCTTTAAGCATTTTGCCACAACTTGGAAGTATGCTGGGGTCAGTGTCATGTTGGAAAGACCCATTTGAGACCAAGCTTTAACATTTCCTGACTGATGTTTTGAGAGTTAGCTTCATGTATCCACAATAATTTTCCTTCCTCGAGATGCTACAATTTTGAGAAGTGGCGCAGCCCTCCTGCAGCAAACGCACTCCTCACAACATGATGCTGCCACCCTGCTTACCGGTTGGGATGGGTTCTCGTTGCAGCCCCACCCCCCCGCTTTTCTCTGCCAAACATAACGATGGTCATCATTGAGCAACAGTTCTATTTTGTTTCATCAGACAGAGGAATTTCTCCAAAAAGTACAATCTTTTTCCCCATGTGCAGCTGCAAACCGTTAGTCTGGCTTTTTTATGACGGTTTTGGAGCAGTGGCTTCTTCTTGTGTGAGTGCCTTTCAGGTTATGTCGATATAGGATTCGTTTTACTGTGGATATAGATACTTTTTCCAAGGATGACAGACTTGTGGAGGGTTTTGAAATAATCAAGGTTTACTCCAATTGACTCAATTTATGTCAATTAGGCCTATAGAAGGTTTTAAAGCATTTAAATCATTTTCTGGATTTTCTCCGAGCTGTTTAAAGGCACAGTCAACTTAGTATCATGTAAAGGTGGATTTTAGAGAGAGAGAGAGAGAGAGAGAGAGAGAGAGAGAGAGGAGCTTTACAGCTGGTGGTGTCTCACATGCCACAACCTTCTAATTCCACTGATGAGGAATAAGGAACTGGAATTAATTTTGTGGACATTTTGTGACTGACCAGGGTTTAGTCTCGGAAATCCCAGACCTAGAGCAACAGCACTAGGCCTGGGAATCATGACCACTTATATTGGTAGCTTTAAAAAGGGGAATAAAAATTGTTTATATTGGTAACTGTCACGGGTGTGACTTGGGTGGGCAAATCTATGTTTCTATTTCTTTGTTGGCCTGGTATGGTTCCCAATCAGAGGCAGCTGTGTATCGTTGTCTCTGATTGGGGATCATACTTAGGCAGCCCTTTGTCCCACCTTAGATTGTGGGATCTTGATTTTGTTAGTTACTGTGTAGCATGCAGAACGTTACGTTCATTTATATTTTGGTGTTTTTTGGTGTTCATCTAATAAAGTAAGATGTACGCTTCCCACGCTGCACCTTGGTCTCCTCATTCCATCAACGGACGTGACAGATGATCCCACCACCAAGTGACCAAGCAGCGTGCCTAGGAGTGGAGGACATCATGGGCCTGGGAGGAGGTAATAGCAGGGGACAAGACCCTGCCATGGAAATAGGCGGAGGCAGCGAGCGAGGAACGGCGACGAAACCAGGAATCAAGGAAACAACGGAAGCCCAAGAGGCAGCCTCCCCCAAAAATTGGGGGGAAGGCACACGGGGTGGCGAGCGGAGCAAAGGTGGGAACGAGAACCAACTCTCTGTAATTACGATGAGGAGTTGGTCACGGTTCAGATACCATGTTCTGCGCACCGTGCCTCCAGTGTGCACCCTTAGCCCGGTGCGTTCTGTGCCTGCTTTCCGCACGTGTCGGGTGCGGAAAGCAGGCACAGAACGCAAATCCCAGACCTAGAGCAACAGCACTAGGCCTGGGAATGTGCCAGCTCCACGCTCCAGACCTCCAGTGCGCCTCAACGACCCAGTATATCCTGTATATCCTATATCTTATAGCCTCCAGTGATGATCCATGGCACGAAGCCTCCAGTGATGATCCATGGCACAAAGCCTCCAGTGACGATCCATGGCATGAAGCCTCCAGTGACGATCCAAGGTCCGGAGTCTCCTGCGATGGTCTGCAGTCCGGAGCCTCCTGCGACGGTCTGCAGTCCGAAGCCTCCTGCGACGGTCTGCAGTCCAGAGCCTCCAACGACGGTGCCCAGTCAGGAGCCTGCAGCGACGGTCCCCAGTCCGGAGCCTGCAGCGACGATCCCCAGTCCAGAGCCTGCAGCGACAGTCCCCAGTCCAGAGCCTCCAGCGACGGTCCCCAGTCCGGAGTCTCCAGCGACGGCTCCCAGTCCGGAGCCTCCAGCGACGTTCCCCAGTCTGGAGCTTCCAGCGAGCGTGCCCAGTCCGGAGCCTCCAGCGAGGCAGCCCAGTCCGGAGCCTCCAGCGAGGGCTCGCAGTCAGGAGCCTCCAGCGAGGTTTCCCAGGCCGGAGACTCCGGCGACGATTGGTGGTTCGGTTCCTCCAGCAGTGATCTATGGTCCGGAGTCCACAACAACGATCTACGGTCCGGAGTACTCGGCGACGATCCCCGCACCAGAGGCGCCACCGAAGTGCCTATTATAATTAATTAATTATCAAAATCCAGAAAAGAGCCGTTCCTAAAAGGAAACGATTCCCAAAACAAAGCCATTCCCTTCAGAGAAATTAACCTGGAGAAGAGTTTCAGTAGCAAGCTGTTCCTGGGGCTCTGTTCACAAACACACCCCACAGAGCCCCAGGACAGCAACACAATTATATATTTTTTTAACCCTCATTAAACCAGGTCAGTTCACTGAGAACACATTCTCATTTACAGCAACAACCTAGGGAATAGTTACAGGGGAGAGGGGGGAATGAATGAGCCAGTTGGAAGCTGGGGATGACTAGGTGACTATGCTGGTATGAGGGCCAGATTGGGAATTTAGCCAGGACACCGGAGTTAACACCCCTACTCTTACGATAAGTGCCATGGGATCTTTAGTGACCCCAGAGAGTCAGGACACCTGTTTAACGTCCCATCCGACAGACAGCACCCTACACAGGGCAATGTCCCTAGTCACTGATGATCTATATATTATTTTTTTGACCAGAGGAAAGAGTGCCTCCTACTGGCCCTTCAGCATCACTTCCAACAGCATCTGGACTCCCATCCAGGGACCAACCCTGCTTAGCTTCAGAGGCAAGCCAGCAGTGGAATGCAGGGTTGTATCCTAGACCCAAGCAAATTATGAGAAAACAAAAAGAGAATTACAAAAAAAACTGAGCAAACTAGATAGCTATTTGTCCCTAAACAGCAAGTACACAGTGGTAGAATATTAAGAAATACTTTGACTATGTACAGATTCAGTGAGCATAGCCCTGCTATTGAGTAAGGCTGCCTGTCTTCTCTTGAGATCCAGGTCTGATAATTTTGTGCCCACTGCGCAGAAAATGAGGTGGAAACTGAGCTGCACTGCTTAACCTCCTGCCAAATGTATGACCATATTAGAGACGCTAATTCCCATAGATTACACAGACCCACAAAGAATTTGAAAACAAATACAATTTTGATAAACTCCTATATCTATTGGGTGAAATACCACAGTGTGCCATCACACCAGCAAGATTTGTGACCTGTTGCCACAAGAAAAGTGCAACCAGTGAAGAACAAACACCATTGTAAATACAACCAATATTTATGTTTATTTATATTCCCTTTTGTACTTCAACACATTGTTACAACAATGTATTTGAAATGTCTCTATTCCTTCCAACCTTTTGTGAGTGTAATATATACTGTTTGTTTCTGAATGTTTATTTCACTTTTGTTAATGAGCTATTTCACTTGCTTTGGCAATGTAGACATATGTTTCCCATGCCAATAAAGCCCTTTGAATTAAGAGCGAGAGAGAGACAGGGACAGAGCGTGAGAGAGCGCGAGAGAGAGAGACAGGGAGAGAGAGAGCGTGAGAGAGCGCGAGAGAGAGCATAACACTGAGTTATCATTTGTTTTTATAACCTATTCGAAGACAGAAATCTTTGGGTGAATTTTTTTTTTTTACTTCATGAAGCCTGGTTAGATGGTCCTGCTGGGTGACGTCATGAAGCTTGTTCAGATGATCATGCTGGGGGACTTCATGAAGCTTGTTCAGATGGTCCTGCTGGGTGACTTCATGAAGCTTGTTCAGATGGTCATGCTGGGGGACTTCATGAAGCTTGTTCAGATGGTCATGCTTCATGAAGCTTGTTCAGATGGTCATGCTGGGTGACTTCATGAAGCTTGTTCAGATGGTCCTGCTGGGTGAC
>NW_019946363.1:23166-31759 GCF_002910315.2 Salvelinus sp. IW2-2015 | reverse complement strand
TTTCTTTTATGGATCCCCATTTTAGTTAACCTATGCCAAGGCAGCAGCTACTCTTCCTGGGGTTATATTATGGCATCCCATTAGTTCCTGCAAGCAGCAGCTACCTCTTCCTGGCGTTTATTTAGGATCCCATTAAGTTCCTGTCAAGGCAGCAGCTACTCTTCACTGCGGTTTTATTTATAGGATCCCCATTTAGCGTTCCCTGCCAAGGCAGAAGCTTACTCGTTCCCTGCGGTTTATTTTAATGGATCCCCATAGTTCCTTGCCTACGACAGCAAGCTACACTTCCTGGGAGTTTATTAATGATCCCATTAGGTTCCTGCCAAGCAGGCAGCTACTCTTCCTGGGTTTTTTATGATCCCATTAGTCCTGTCTCAGAGCAGGCAAGCTACTCTTCCTGGGGTTATATTAAAGGAATCGCCCATCCTAGTTCCTCGCCGAGGCAGCAGCTTACCTTCCTGGGGTTTTATTATGGAATCCCCATTAGTTCCTGCAAGGCAGCAGCTTACATTCCTGCGGAAGCGGTTTATTATGGGATTTCGCCATTAATGTTCCTGCCAATGCGCAGCAGCACTACTCTTCCCTGGGTGTTGTTTATTATGGACCCCACTAGTTCCTGCATGGAGCAGCTACACTTCCCTGGGAGTCTTATTATGGATCCATTAGTTCCTGCCAAGGCAGCATGCTCTACCTCCATCCTGTATATTTTATTATGGATCTCCATATTAGTTCCCTGCCAAGCGCAGCTACTCTTCCTGGGGTTTATTAAAGGATCCGCCCATATAGTTCCTCGTCAAGACAGCAAGACGACTCTTCCTGGGTTTATATATGGATCCCCATTAGCTTCCTGTCAAGAGCAGCAGGCTAACTCTTCCTGGGGTTATTAAGGATCGCCCATTAGTTCCTGCCAAGGCAGGCAGCTACACTTCCTGGTTTATATATGCGATCCCCCATTACGTTCCTGGCCAAGGAGCAGGTACTCTTCCTGCGGGGTTCTATTATGGATCACCATTAGTTCCTGTTAGACAGCAGACTACTCTTCGGGGTTCATTAATGGATCCCCATTAGTTCCTGTTCTAGACAGCAGCTACTCTTCCTGGGGTTAATATATGGATCCCATTATTCCTGGCCAAGGCAGCAGCTACTCTTCCTGGAGGTTTATTATGGATCCCATTAGTTTCCTGCAAAGTCAGCATCGACTACTGCTTCCTAGGGTTTTTATGGCATCCCATGTAGTTTCCTGCCAAGAGCACTCAGCTACTCTTCCTGCGATGTTTATTATGGACTCCCATTAGTTCTTCGCAAGGCAGCAGCTACTCTTCCTGTTTTTTTATTAACTGGATCCCACCCATTAGTGTCCTGCCTAAAGCAGCAGCTCACTTTCCTGGGGTTTATTATGGATCCCATTTAGTTCCTGCCAAGCTGCAGGCTTAGCTACTGCTCACTGGGTTTATTAAAGGATCCCCATTAGTTCCTGCCAAGGCAGCAGCTACTCTTCCTCTGGGTTTGTTTTAGATCCCATTTAATCCTGCCGAAGGCAGCAGGCTACTCTTACCTGGTGTCACAAAAAAAAAACATCAATGCAAAACTTACATCACCACATAAAACAAAAGATACAACAGCACATCACTATTATACATTATTGGACCACTAACATATCTACAATACCAAACATGTATAATAACCTCCAGAATAACAATATGACAGTGTATGTCTGTGTACTCTGCTGTAGCTAGTGTGTAGGCGTGTCGAGTCTTCCCCCCCCCCCCTAAAACTGCATCTGTACCCCACCTTGGCCACCGCCAGTGCCCCCCCCCCCCCCCCCCCCCCCCCCCCCTAGAACTGGGTCTGTACCCACCTTTGGCCACGCCATTCAAAACGTAGTTCTACTGCTGAAGATTATGAGAATGCCCAACTTGCAACTACATGACTGGCTAGAGGAATTCATCTAAACAACAGGGAGATGGTAATTAGGCCCTGGAATCAGAGCCATAGACCGTTGAAATATGTTATTTTTATGTGAGGAAGGCATTGCCATCAGAGAAAATCAGCTGTTGTTGACATCAAAGTTTAGATTTATGTGCATTCTCTCCTATGACTACGTGTAACACAAAACGTGATGGTGGAAAACTAACTCAGTGTACTGTAACTCAATACAACACACACGTGAGCGTGAACTCAGTGTACTGTAACTAATACAAAACACAACTGGAGTGTGAACTCAGTGTACTGTAACTAATTACAACACAATGTGAATGTTGAAACTCAGTGTTTACTGTAAACTAATACAACACAACTATGTGCTGAACCAGTTTACTGCTAAACAAGACAACACAAATGTATGTCGGAACTCAGTGATACTGTAACTAATACAACACAATGTGATGTTGATAACTCAGTGTACTGTCAGACTAATACAACACAATCGTGAATGTGTGAACTCCAGGTACTGATAAACTAATTACAACACAACGTGCACTGTGTGAAAACTCAGGTAACTGTAACTGAATACAACCACAACGTGATGCCAGTTGAACTCAGTGGTACTGTAACTAATACAACACAACGTGATGTGTGCAAACTCAGTGCACTGTAACTAATTACCAACAACAATGTATGTGTGAAATCAGTCGTGACTGTAAGCGAATACAACACAACGTGATGCTGTGAACTCAGTGTACTGTAGACTAACGACAACACAACGTGATAGCGCGTGAACTTCAGGTAAAAATGCTAACTTAACGACAACACAATGTGATGTGTGAAACTCAGCTGTACTGTAACTAATACAACACCAAGTATGTGTGAAATCAGTGTACTGTAACTAATACAACACCAATGTTGATGTGTGACTCCCAGAGTACATACTGTAACTAATACAACACAACGTGATGTGTGAACGTCAGATGTACTGTAACTAATACAAACACAATGTGCACTGTGTGAACTCAGTTAGTACTGTAACTCAAGTACACACACAATGGGATGTGTAACTCAGTAGTACTGCCTAAAACTAAATCACAACAACCAACGTGATGTGTGAACTCAAGTTCATTACTGCGTAAACTAACTGACAACACCAACGTGATGGTGTGAACTCAGTGACGTCAACTGAATAACACCACCCAAACGAGTCATGCGTGAACTCAGTGTACTGTAACTAATACAACACAATGTGATGTGTGAACTCAGTGTACTGTAACTAATACAACACAATATGATGTGTGAACTCAGTGTACCGTAACTAATACAACACAATGTGATGCATTCAATGAATTGTAATGTACTATATGTTGCAGTCTATAGAAGCATCTACTTATTGGCAGCTAATATTATTAGTACATTTTAGAACACAGAAGAAGGTTCTAAGAGTTCACCAGTACGTTAGGAGTCTGTTAGTCTCCAACTCTAGCTGTCAGAACAGACCCAACATGGAGCAGCGTTGGTATGTGGGACCATTAAAACAGGATAGAGTAGATGAGTCTCTCTCTTTCTCTCTCTGTGTTTCTCGCTCTCTCTAGCTCTCTGTCTCTCTCTTTCTCTCTCTCTCTCTGTGTTTCTCGCTCTCTCTAGCTCCCTGTCTCTCCCTTTCTATCTCTGTCTCTCTCTCTGTGTTTCTCGCTCTCTCTAGCTCTCTGTCTCTCCCTTTCTATCTCTGTCTCTCTTTCTTTCTCTCTATCTCTCTTCTCTATCTCTATCTCTCTTGCTTTCTCTCCCTATCTCGCTCTCGCTCGCTCTCTCCCTCTTTATCTTTATTTCTCTCTCTCTCTCTCTCTCTCGCTCTCTCTCTCTTTATCTTTATTTCTCTCTCTCTCTCTCTCTCGCTCTCGCTCTCGCTCTCGCTCTCTCTCTCTGTGTGTCTGTAAATCCCACTAAAGCCATCCTACCACATGTGAGAGGTGGGAACCGGGAGAGAAGGAATCAGCTTCACATGACAGAGAGGAGGAGTAGAGAGCAGAGCGGCTGTCACACACCTGGAACAGGTCCTTTCATCATTCCCTCATCCCTCCTGTCTCTGACCCTGGCCCTGCCATCTGGCAAAACAGCTAATACTAATGAGGGATGGCTCCTAGTTCCCTGGCACTGGAGTACACACACACATTCATACACACAAGTACACACACACACACATAAATACAAACACAAATACATACATATACACATTCCCATTGGCTGAATAGATAGAAATGTCTAATTATGAAGTTTGAAGGCAGTGTTTGCTTTAACCAACTTTTCGTTAGAGAAAACCCTTTCGGGTGATTTAATGTGAAGTTAATGTGAACACTACACAGCAGGGATGGAACATTACAATTACAAAATGCAGATACAAAATATCATAAAGACCAATGCATCAAAATAAACTACAAAATACGTTGTAATATATTCAATTAAAATACATTTGCAAGTAGCCGTCCGGGACAGCAACAACATTTTCAGTCATCGTTACAGAAACGTTCTGTGTAATTCAAATGACAAAATACTCAGAAGTTATTGAAATATGTATTTCAAATACAAAAAATACGCCCTTTCTCCGCATCTGAGCACATTTGAAAACATGATCTCATGTAAAATGTATGTGAAATTAAGGTGACAATATGGGGATGCAAAGTTCCAACATGTGATAACATGAAACTACACGTGACAACATGTGAGCACATGTGAAAACATAATCTCATAAATTAAAGATATAATGGGACAGTTTTCTACCCAATATTTTGAATATATGGTTTGATCATCACTGTGCTTTGACAGGTGTGGGCAGTGTACTGGTGGTACTCATTAGCACATTTGGGGGCATGGTCAAATATATGTGGATTTGGTGCCAACCGTCAGTGGAAGTGTTGTAGCAGTTTATGTGTTTGATGGTTATGCATGTAGAACGTCTCCATGGTCTGCAAACTTTGTAAGAGAATGTGTCAGCTAAACTGTGAAGAGGTTATTATGCGTTTCTAGTAACTTAAATGAAAACGTGTTGCTATAAATTGGTAATGTCTTACCTGGAAACTACTTGTCAATAAGTTATTGTAAAAGTCACAATTGCTTAATGTCAAAATGTCAAAAAACCTATAGCAGCCTTTCTCAAACTTTTGTTGTGCCAGGGACCAGCAAGGCACAGCAAACAAATATAAGTATTTGATCACCTACCAACCAGTAAGAATTCCGGCTCTTACAGACCTGTTAGTTTTTCTTTAAGAGGCCCTCCTGTTCTCCACTCATTACCTGTATTACCTGCACCTGTTTGAACTCCTTACCTGTATAAAGGACACCTGTCCACACTCAATCAAGCAGACTCCAACCTCTCCACATTGGCCAAGCCCAGATAGCTGTGTAAGGACATCAGGCATAAAATTGTAGACCTGCACAAGGCTGTGGAGGGCTACAGGACAATAGGCAAGCAGCTTGGTGAGAAGGCAACAACTGTTGGCGCAATTATTAGAAAATGGAAGAAGTTCAAGATGACGGTCAATCACCCTCGGTCTGGGGCTCCATGCAAGATCTCACCTCGTGGGGCATCAAGGATCATGAGGAAGGTGAGGGATCAGCCCAGAACTACACGGCAGGACCTGGTCAATGACCTGAAGAGAGCTGGGACCACAGTCTCAAAGAAACACCATTAGTAACACACTACGCCGTCATGGATTAAAATCTTGCAGCGCACGCAAGGTCCCCCCGCTCAAGCCAGCGCATGTCCAGGCCTGCTCGAAGTTGCCAATGAGAATCTGGATGATCCAGAGGAGCAATGGGAGAAGGTCATGTGGCTGATGAGACAAAAATAGAGCTTTTTGGTCTAAACTCCACTCGCCGTGTTTGAAGGAAGAAGAAGGATGAGTACAACCCCAAGAACACCATCCCAACCGTGACGCATGGAGGTGGAAACATCATTCTTTGGGGATGCTTTTCTGCAAAGGGACAGTACGACTGCACCGTATTGAGGGAGGATGGATGGGGCCATGTATCGCGAGATCTTGGCCAACAACCTCCTTCCCTCAGTAAGATCATTGAAGATGGGTCGTGACTGGGTCTTCCAGCATGACAACGACCCGAAACACACAGCCAGGGCAACTAAGGAATGGCTCCGTAAGAAACACCTCAAGGTCCTGGAGTGGCCTAGCCAGTCTCCAGACCTAAACCCAATAGAAAATCTTTGGAGGGACTGAAAGTCCGTATTGCCCAGCGACAGCCCCGAAACCTGAAGGATCTGGAGAAGGTCTGTATGGAGGAGTGGGCCAAAATCCCTGCTGCAGTGTGTGCAAACCTGGTCAAGAACTACAGGAAACGTATGATCTCTGTAATTGCAAACAAAGGTTTCTGTACCAAATATTAAGTTCTGCTTTTCTGATGTATCAAATACTTATGTCATGCAATAAAATGCAAATTAATTACTTAAAAATCATACAATGTGATTTTCTGGATTTTTGATTCCGTCTCTCACAGTTGAAGTGTACCTATGATAAAAAATACAGACCTCTACATGCTTTGTAAGTAGGAAAACCTGCAAAATCGGCAGTGTATCAAATACTTGTTCTCCCCACTGTCTGTCTGTCTGTCTGTCTGTCTGTCTGTCTGTCTGTCTGGTCTGTCTGTCTGTCTGTCTGTCTGTCTGTCTGTCTGTCTGTCTGTCTGTCTGTCTGTCTCTGTCTGTCTGTCTGTCTGTCTGTCTGTCTGTCTGTCCTGTCTGTCTGTCTGTCTGTCTGGTCTGTCTGTCTGTCTGTCTGTCTGTCTGTCTGTCTGTCTGTCTGTCTGTCTGTCTGTGTTGTGCTCATGGGCAGTGTCTCTCTCTCTTTGCTTTCTTCATGGGCTGTTTTCGGGGCTGTCTGCCTGTAAATGACAAAACAATTTAAAAAATAATTTTGTCATTATACACAATCCCATTACCTGTGCTGTCAATAAAACAACGTAACAACAACTGAATCTTATACACAAATAACAATCTTTCATTCATTCCATATTAAAATAATAGAATAGTACTAAACGTTTGACTCACCTAATCAACGAGATAGGCTTGTCTCTTGGACACGAGACGGGCCTGTCTCTTGGACACGAGACGGGCCTGTCTCTTGGACACCAACAGGCCTGTCTCTTGGACACCAACAGGCCTGTCGCTTGGACACGAGACGGGCCTGTCTCTTGGACACCAACAGGCCTGTCTCTTGGAACCAACAGGCCTGTCTCTTGGACACGAGACGGGCCTGTCTCTTGGACACCAACATGCCTGTCTCTTGGACACGAGACGGGCCTGTGTCTTGGACACCAACAGGCCAAACCTCGGAGGGAAAGAGGAGAGGGATACTCGAGGTGTTTTCAACAGCCAGTTGGCTGCGATATTCAGATTTTGTTGCAGCAATAGGAGGAGAAGCTGGTCTCACATAAGTAGGTAGAATGAAAGGGGATTAACGTCTTCACTGCTTTCTTGCTGAGTTGCTGGTACAGTTTTCTCCACTGCTAAACAGCCAGAATGTGGACAGGCGCATCTCATTAAAAACGAGTGCACAGGCTTTGTTCACAGGACAGCTCCAATAGTTTAACTTTTAAGAACCGGTGACAAAGCTGTGAGTCTCTTCAGTGCTGGTGAACGCATTACTCATCGACCGCTTTCCCGGGTTATGGATCAGATTGTGAGAGAGGATAATCCTCGAATTTGAGCAGAGTTTGGCTCAGATTTGACACAGTCAATTTATGCATGTGACGCATGTCTACATCAACTTTCTCAGGCATAATTGAGAAGAGGAGGGACACATCGAAAATGCCTCTATCCATTCGGTGTCACCTGACACCCAGCTTTTTCTTGAAAACAGCAATGTTATCATTTGCTTGGAAAATGTCACTTACACGTCCTTTCATGCATAGGTTGGGCAGCAGTATAAAGACATGTGGAGAATGAATGCAGTCTACTCTGTCTATCTTGAGCCAGACCATCAGTATGAAGTTTAAATTTAAAGAATCATAAGATAATGTGTTATTATACTGAACAGGGCCATAAAGTAATGTGTTAATATACCTGAAACAGGCCATAAGATAATGTATTAATATACTGAACAGGCCATAAAGATAATGTTTAACTATACTGAACAGGGCATAGAATCGTTAAATATAATGGATCATAAAATGTCTTAATATACTGAACAGGGCCATAAGATAATGTGTTAATATACTGAACAGGGCCATAAGATAATGTCGTAATATACTGAACAGGGCCATAAGATAATGTTTTAATATACTGAACAGCATCATAAGATAATGTCTTAATATACTGAACAGGGCCATAAGATAATGCCTTAATATACTGAACAGGGCCATAAGATAATGTCTTAATATACTGAACAGGGCCATAAGATAATGTATTAATATTGAACAGGATCATAAGATAATTGTTAATATACCGAACAGGGCCATAAGATAATGTATTAATATACTGAACAGGGCCATAAGATAATGTATTAATATTACTGAACAGGGCCATAAGATAATGTCTTAATATACTGAACAGGGCCTAAATAATGTCTTATATACTGAACAGGGCCATAAATAATGTCTTAATATACTGAACAGGGCCATAAATAATGTCTTAATATACTGAACAGGCCATAAGATA
>NW_019946363.1:13166-18166 GCF_002910315.2 Salvelinus sp. IW2-2015 | reverse complement strand
GTAACACTACTGACACTATTGATTATGAGGTCTGGAGGTAACACTACAATTAAGTCAAATCCATGATGTGATCTCATCAATGATTACTTTTAATAAACATTTTTACTTTAGTTTATTTAGTAAATATTTTCTTAACTCTATTTCTTGAACAACATTGTTGGTTAAAGGCCTTGTAAAAAAGCATTTCACAAAAAAGGTCTAAAACTGTTGTATTCGGTGCATGTGACAAATACAATTTGATTTGATCACTATGGATAATTGTTCCCGGGGGGAATTATTTCCTGCTTTCGTCTCCATTTCTGGCAGCCTGTCGATACACTGTATAGTGAATAGGGTTCCATTAAGGACCACCATCATAACTGAAACAATTTTAAACACAATACCAGCTGAGTCAATAACGAGACAGCAGGGGAGGGAACAAGGCCCAGTTCCAACCCCTACTGCCGCACGATACACACACACACACACACAATGACTAAAACGGTCACGTGGAATTTGACTGCCTTCATGACTCGTGACCGCCGGTGTGGCGGCAATACGGTCACCGTAACAGCCCAGTGTGTGGTGTGTGTGTGTGTGTGTGTGTGTGGTGTTGTGTGTGTTGTGTGTGTGTGTGTGTTGTGTGTGTGTGATGTGTGGTGTGTGTGTGTGTGTGTGTGTGTGTGTGTGTGTTGTGTGTGTGTGTCAGGTGAGTCAGGGAGCTAGGAGTGGATCTGAAGGTAAGTATTCGTGCCGTCCAGCAGTACAGGAGTTCTCTTCGCTCTGGTCCTCAACGATACGTCCCCCCTGTCTGTCGGCCGTGGTTACGCAAGGGACCTGACGAAGCTGTGGTTCAGCAACGATCCCCACACACCACACACACACACACCATCACAACCCCTCACCTCTCCCCCTCCTTTCTCCAGGACCTGCGGGTGTTCCTGGATGGAGTCTCCGTGGCAACGCTACAGTCGTTTGATGTTGTGTTACCCTGACCGTCTGTCTGTAGAACTGACTGTCACCCCCAACTGGCCTGTGGAGATCGTTAGCCAACTCCTCCACCTGGTCCCTACAGCCTCCCTGACGGGGCGCTGGAGCCGACTCAACAAAACAATGATGACACACTCTGTCAGGACATGTATAGGAGGACTGCCAGGTAACTAGTTACTAACTAACTAACTAACCACAATGATGACACACTCTGTCAGGACATGTATAGGAGGACTGCCAGGTAACTAGTTACTAACTAACTAACTAACTAAACACAATGATGACCCACTCTGTCAGGACATGATATAGGAGGACTGCCAGGTAACTAGTTACTAACTACTAACCACAATGATGACACACTCTGTCAGGACATGTATAGGAGGACTGCCAGGTAACTAGTTAACTAACTAACTAACTAAACACAATGATGACCACACTCTGTCAGGACATGTATAGGGAGGGACTGCCAGGTAACTAGTTACTAACTAACTAACCACAATTGATGACACACTCTGTCAGGACATGTATAGGAGGACTGCCAGGTAACTAGTTACTAACTAAACTAACCACAATGATGACACACTCTGTCAGGACATGTATAGGAGGACTGCCATGGAACTAGTTACTAACTAACTAACCACAATGATGACACCACTCTGTTCAGGACATGTATAGAGGGACTGCCAGGTAACTAGTTACTAACTAACTAACTAAACACAATGATGACCACACCTCTGTCAGACATGTATAGGAGGACTGCCAGGTAACTAGTTACTAACAACTAACCACAATGATGACACACTCTGTCAGGACATGTATAGGAGGACGCCAGGAACTAGTTACTAACTAACTAACACAATGATGACACACTCTGTCAGGACATGTATAGGAGGACTGCCAGGTAACTAGTTACTAACTAACTAAACTAAACACAATGATGACACACTCTGTCAGGACATGTATAGGAGGACTGCCAGGTAACTAGTTACTAACTAACTAACCACAATGATGAACACACTCTGTCAGGACATGTATAGGAGGACTGCCAGGTAACTAGTTACTAACTAACTAAACTAAACACAATGATGACACACTCTGTCAGGACATGTATAGGAGGACTGCCAGGTAACTGAGTACTAACTAACTAAACACAATGATGACACACTCTGTCAGGACATGTATAGGAGGACTGCAGGTAACTTAGCTACTAACTAACTAAACACAATGATGACACACTCTGTCAGGACATGTATAGGAGGACTGCCAGGTAACTAGTTTAACTAACAACAACACAATGATGACACACTCTGTCAGGACATGTATAGGAGGACTGCCAGTAACTAGTTACTAACTAACTAAACACAATGATGACACACTCTTCAGGACATGTATAGGAGACTGCCAGGTAACTAGCTAGTTACTAACTAACAACCACAATGATGACACCACTCTGTCAGGACATGTATTAGGAGGACTGCCCAGGTAACTAGTTACTAACTAACTAACTAAACACAATGATGACACACTCTGTTCAGGACATGTATAGGAGGACTGCCAATAAATAGTTTACTAACTAACTAACTAACTAAACACAATGATGACAACCACTCTGTCAGGACATTGATAGGAGGACTGCCAGGTAACTAGTTACTTAACTAACTAAACTAACTAAACCACATGATGACACACTCTGTCAGGAATGTATAGGAGGACTGCCAGGTAACTAGTTACTAACTAACCACCAATGATGACACACTCTGTCAGGACATGTATAGGAGGACTGCCAGGTAACTAGTTACTAACTAACTAAACACAATGATGACACACACTCTGTCAGGACATGATATGGAGGACTGCCCTGGGTTAACTAGTTACTAACTAACTAAACACAATGATGACAACACTCTGTCAGGACATGTTTAGGAGGACTGCCAGGTTAACTAGCTAGTTACTAACTAACTAACCACAATGATGACACACTCTGTCAGGACATGTAATAGGAGGACTGCCAGGTAACTAGTTACTAACTAACTAAACACAATGATGACACACTCTGTCAGGACATTATAGGAGGACTTGCCAGGTAACTAGTTACTAACTAACTAAACACAATGATGACACACTCTGTCAGGACATGTATAGGAGGACTGCCAGGTAACTAGTTACTAACTAACTAAACACAATGAGACACACTCTGTCAGGACACATGTATAAGGAACTGCCAGGTAACTAGTACTAACTAACTAACTAAACACAATGATGACACACTCTGTCAGGACATGTATAGGAGGACTGCCAGGTAACTAGTTACTAAACTAACTAACCACAATGATGACACACTCTGTCAGGACATGTATAGGAGGACTGCCAGGTAACTAGTTACTAACTAACTAACCAAATGATTACACACTCTTTCAGGACATGTATAGGAGGACTGCCAGGTAAACTAGTTACTAACTAACTAAAAAACAATTGATGACACACTCTGTCAGGACATGTATAGGAGGACTGCCAGGTAACTAGTTACTAACTAACTAAACACAAATGATGACACACTCTGTCAGGACAGGTATAGGAGGACTGCCAGGTAACTAGTTACTAAACTAACTAACCACAATGATGACACACTCTGTCAGGACATGTATAGGAGGACTGCAGGTAACTAGTTACTAACTAACTAAAACACAATGATGACACACTCTGTTCAGGACATGTATAGGAGGACTGCCAGGTAACTAGCTAGTTACTAAACTAACTAACTAAACACAATATGACACACTTCTGTCAGGACATGTATAGGAGGACTGCCAGGTAACTAGCTATTACTAACTAACTAACCACAATGATGAACACACTCTGTCAGGACATGTATAGGAGGACTGCCAGGTAACTAGCTAGTTACTAACTAACTAACCACAATGATGACACACTCTGTCAGGACATGTATAGGAGGACTGCCAGGTAACTAGTTACTAACTAACTAACTAACTAAACACAATGATGACACACTCTGTCAGACATGTATAGGAGGACTGCCAGGTAACTAGTTACCAACTAACTAACTAAACACAATGATGACACACTCTGTCAGGACATATGTATAGGAGGACTGCCAGGTAACTAGTTACTAACTAACTAACTAAACACAATGATGACACACTCTGTCAGGACATGTATAGGAGGACTGCCAGGTAAACTAGTTACTAACTTAACTAACCACAATGATGACACACTCTGTCAGGACATGTATAGGAGGACTGCCAGGTAAACTAGTTACTAACTAAACTAAACACAATGATGACACACTCTGTCAGGACATGTATAGGAGGACTTGCCAGGTAACTAGCTAGTTACTAACTAACTAAACACCAATGATGAACACCACTCTGTCAGACATGTATAGGAGGACTGCCAGGTAACTAGTGACTAACTAACTAACTAAAACACAATTGATGACACACTCTGTCAGGACATGTATAGGAGGACTGCCAGGTAACTAGCTAGTTACTAACTAACTAACTAAACACAATCTGATGACACACTTCTGTCAGGACATGTATAGGAGGACTGCCAGGTAACTAGTACTAACTTAAACTAACTAACTAACCTAACACAAATGATGACACACTTCTGTCAGGACATGTATAGGAGGACTGCCAGGTAACTAGTTAATAACTAAACTAACTAACTAAAAACAAATGATGACCACACTCTGTCAGGACGTGTATAGGAGGACTGCCAGGTAACTAGCTAGTACTAACTAACTAAAACTAAACACAATGATGGACACACCTCTGTCAGACATGTATAGGAGGACTGCCAGGTAACTAGCTAGTTACTAACTAACTAACTAAAAACACAATGATGACCACACACTGTCAGGACATGTATAGGAGGGACTGCCAGGTAACTAGCTAGTTACTAACTAACTAACTAAACACAATGATGACACACTCTGTCAGGACATGTATAGGAGGACTGCCAGGTAACTAGTACTAACTAACTAACTTAACTAAACACAATGATGACAC
>NW_019946363.1:9367-13141 GCF_002910315.2 Salvelinus sp. IW2-2015 | reverse complement strand
GGTAACTAGGCTTCTCCAAGCTCTGATGCTGCTGATGGTCCTTAGTAGCCTACCAAACTTGATAGTTGCCTGGTAGTCGGCACTCTATTGTTCCTCTAATCACYCKGACGTCAATGCAAATGTTTYAGAAAMTCCAACTCTTCATGAGAGCTCATGTTGCGCAACATTTCTATAGGGTGTGAAATTGCGTGAGAAAACAGAGTGATGGCCTCTTTAGAGGAGGATCCCATCAGCTTTCTATAGGCTAGGCATATTTTATTTATTTATTTCTCAACTTTCCTAATATTCATAAGTACATTGCTGCTCTTTACAACAGGAGTGTCTGGCTGGCATGAAAATAAACCATGGGAAAAGCGTCCTCCATTCGTTATTTAAGTGCATAGATGACATGTCTTTTTTCCCCGCCTGCCCGTTTCTAGACCGATGCATGATAAGGGTCCATTCTAAATCAAAACTAATTTCACACACACATATTTTTTAGTATATGTAAAGACGAGATTAAATCAAGAATAGTATGATGGGTGACAATATTAGCCTGTCATTTGTGAATAATATATTATCACTTGTGAATGATGCCTAGCTTGTGTGTAGTAAGGCAAGAAACAGCGCATTCCTTTTCTTTGACAATTTTTTTTAAAATCATAGTCGCACACCTCATGTAGCCTTGCCCTTAGACCTGTATGTTTTGATAAGGTTTGCATAACAACTAAAGTGGCAAAATAACTTCTTAAAATGAAGCTCATTAATCCGCTTTACAACTGGTGTAGAGCCTAACTGGCATACATACAGCAGCGTGTGAGTTTCACGTTTTGAGAAAGGTTATTTTCACCATAAAACATGCACTTCTATAATAAAACCATTACACGCATAATCGCATTTTGCGGTCACTTTTGAGAATGGAGAATGGTGTTTTTCCCGCTAATTGACTGCATTTTGGAACATTCGGGTATACGTCCTACTGCCGTGTGCACATTGCTGCTCTTATAATGTGAAGAAATTGCCTAATTTATTTTATCAACATTTTAAGCTAAACGTTCTGCTCTGTTGCATCAGCCTCATTGCTCTTAAAATGTTTTTTTGATATACAGTGGTTGTATTAAATTGGGATCTATCACATTCCACAAATGTCCCAGACTATGCTTGGATACGCCATACCGTCTGGTTTGCATTTAGTGGGACTATCATTTGTTTTTCAACAGGACAATGACCCAACACACCTCCAGGCTGTGTAAGGGCTAATTGACCAAGAAGGAAAGTGATGGAGTGATGCATCAGATGACCTGGCCTCCACAATCACCCGACCTCAACCCAATTGAGATGGTTTGGGATGAGTTGGACCACAGAGTGAAGGAAAAGCAGCCAACAAATGCTCAGCCTAATCGAATACTTGTAATACTCTGCATACTTGCTGTAATAATCTAACTATTTCTGGTACTAACTCGGGTAACTAGTCTGGAACTAACTTGGTAACTACTCTGGTAACTAATTCTAAATCTACTACTGGTAATACTCTGGAACTATTCTGGTACTACTCTGTAAGTACTCTGGCAACTACTCTGGCAACGCTACTCTGGGCAAGCTATCTGGTAACTACTGGTAACTACTCAGTAAGCTACTCTGGCATAGCGTACTCTGGCAACAACTACTCAATGCAACTCTGGTAATAACCTGGTACTACAACTGGAACTCTGGTAACTACTTCTGGTACAGACTACTCTGGTTAACTACTACTGGTAAACACTCTGGTAATAGTATCTAATACACGGTAAGCTATGTCTGGTAACTCACTAATACTATGGAGTAACGACTCTGGAAACTACTTGCTGGTAACAATCTGGTAACATAATCTGGTAACAAATTTTAACAAATTCTGGTAACTACCGCTGTGTCTCAACTCTGGTCTTACCAGTGGTCATACCTGGTATACGCTGGTTCTACTTGCTGCCACGTGGTCTTCACCTGGTTCACCTCCTGGTCACTCCACTATGGTCAATACACTGGTCACATACCACTGATCTCTACCTGGTCCCTCTACCTGTCACTACCTGGCTCATACCGCTGGTCTCTCCGTGGTTCATGCCCCCTCTAGTTAGTACCTGGTCAATCCTCAGACTCTACCTGGCTCACCGGTCTCTACCCTAGCTCTCCGGCTCTACTAGGTCTACTGCTGCTCATATCTGGATCTTTACCTCGTACTGGTCTACTCCCTGGTATCACTCGTCACTACGGGTATCTTACCCTGGTCTCTACACTGGTCACTACCCTGGTACTACCTGGTCTCTACACTGGTCACATGCCGCGGTGTCCCTACCTGGACTACCTGGGTCACTACCCTGGTCCAGTACGCTTGGCACTACCTGGTTCGACTATCCGCTGGTCATCCACTCTGGTCACCTACCTGGTCACTACCTTGTCGCTGGTCTACCTGGCTCGTAATGTTCTCTACCTGGTCACCTACCCTGGTCCCTACTGCTTGGTCCTCTGTTGGTGAGGTGACGGTAGGATCTGGTGCTAGCAGTTTGCAGTGGAGCGGTCGGTCTGTGTGTGTGTGTGTGTGTGTGTGTGTGTGTGTGTGTGTGTGTGTGTGTGTGTGTGTGTGTGTGTGTGTGTTAGAAGTGTAGACGTTGACTCAGCTCTGTGTTTATGTCATTGGAGCTGCTATGAATGGCTATCGGAAGCCCACCAGGAACACACAACACACAAAACACACAACACACAACACCACACACACACACACACACACACACACACACACACACACACACACACACACACACACACACACACACACACACACACACACACACACACACACACAACACACACACACACACACACATACACATGAATAGGCAGTAAATTTGCTGTCTGACACAATGAAAAGGTGCCTACACAAAAAAATATAAAAAGCAAGCTTTGATGCACACAGTTGAAAAAGCGACAAGCTTGATTTTTGTTTTCAATAAAAGTGCCAGAGATATAAAATGAAATAGACATTGAAATAAATTCAATAGCCGTTGTTGTTGCAGTGGTCTTGGGGTTCTGACTCTACCCTCCTCTGTTACATAAGCGCCTCAGATACAATACCGAGTAATATCCCGCACCATAACTTTGAATAAAATACCATTTCAGCAGGCAGGTTGCAGTGAATTAATACTCTCTGATTGAACATTTTATTTATATATTTTTTTGTTTTTACTGAAATATTCCTTTTGTAAAAAATAAAAAAAAACGTATTCACAAGCATGGCTGAATATTTAACATGTACTCCATCCAGCAGCACGTAACAAACGTCAAACTCTAAGGCTAATTGACGCCATTGTGAATTGGAAAGTGGGTGAAGTAAAGACCATTCATTTCACTTCTTTAATATATATAAAAATAATAAATGATCATTAAATAATGATGAAAGGTGAGCGCTGCGTTTGTATTAACGATCAACCAATCAAATTGGATTCTCAACGGGCAGGATTCAGAGATCAGTAAAAAAAAAGAACCAATGTGAAAGAATATCCACTACCAGTCAAAGTTTGGACAAGGTTTTCTTTTTTTTTTTTACACTTTACACTTGTAGAATAAATGTGAAGAAATCAAAATATGAAACATCACAATATGGAATCATGTAGTGTTAAAGTGTTTCCAAATCAAATATATTTAATATTTGAGATTCTTCAAAGTAGCCACCCATTGCTTTGATGAAGCTTCACACTCTTGGCATTCCTTAACCAGTTACACTGGAATGCTTTTCCAATCGTCTTGCAGAGTATCCAATAT
>NW_019946363.1:0-6396 GCF_002910315.2 Salvelinus sp. IW2-2015 | reverse complement strand
CTGGCCTCCACAATCACCCGACCTCAACCCAATTGAGATGGTTTGGGATGAGTTGGACCACAGAGTGAAGGAAAAGCAGCCAACAAATGCTCAGCATATGTGGAAACTCCTGCAAGACGATTGGAAAAGCATTCCAGGTGAAGCTGGTTAAGAGAATGCCAAGAGTGTGCAAAGCTGTCATCAAAGCAATGGGTGGCTACTTTGAAGAATCTCAAATATTAAATATATTTTGATTTGTGAAACACTTTAACACTACATGATTCCATATGTGATGTTTCATAGTTTTGATGTCTTCACTATTATTCTACAAGGTAGAAAAGTGTAAAAAAAAATAAAGAAAAACCCTTGTCAAAACTTTGACTGGTAGTGGATATTCTTTCACATTGGTTCTTTTGTTTTTACTGATCTCTGAATCCTGCCCGTTGAGAATCCAATTTGATTGGTTGATCGTTAATACAAACGCAGCGCTCACTTTTCATCATTATTTAATGAGGATCATTTATTATTTTTTATATTATTAAAGGATGGAAATGAATGGTCTTTACTTCACCCACTTTCCAATTCACAATGGCGTCAATTAGCCTTGAGGTTTGACGTTTTGTTACGTGCTGCTGGATGGAGTACATGTTAAATATTCAGCCATGCTTGTGAATACGTTTTTTTTTATTTTTACAAAAGGAATATTTCAGTAAAAACAAAAAAATATATAAATGAAACATGTCAATCAGAGAGGGATTTAATTCACTGCAACCTGCCTGCTGAAATGGTATTTTATTTCAAAGTTATGGTGCGGGAGAATATAACCTCGGTATTGTATCTGAGGCGCTTATGTAACAGAGGAGGGTAGAGATCAGAACCCCAAGACCACTGCAACAACAACGGCTATTGAATTTATTTCAATGTCATATTTCATTTTATATCTCTGGCACTTTTATTGAAAACAAAAATCAAGCTTGTCGCTTTTTCAACTGTGTGCATCAAAGCTTGCTTTTTATTATTATTTTTTGTGTAGGGCACCTTTTCATTGTGTCAGACAGGCAAATTTACTGCCCTATTCATGTGTATTGTGTGTATGTGTGTGTTGTGTTGTGTGTTGTGTGTGTGTGTGGTTGTCTGTGCTCCGGGTGTGTTGTGTGTGTGTGTGTTTTTGTGTTTGTTGATTGCGTGTGATATATGCTAGTTGAATTGACTACTGAGAGAGCTACACATTTACTTCGTTTGTAGCGTTATTTTCGATCCGTTGTGAAGAGTGTGGTGTGGGTTGTACGAGGTTAGTAGCTTGTGTTGGTGGGTGTGTGTGTGTCCGTGGGTGTGTTGTTTTATTCGGGTGTTTTGGTGTGGGGGCAAATATTTGTGTGTTTTTTCTTTTTCCTCTTCTGGGAATGGATTCAGTGGTCACCTGCTTATGTTCGTGCCAGCCGAAGTCTTGTTGGCCAGGGACTTTTAGACACCCCACTTTTACATCTTAACGGCTCTAACAACTACCAAACCAAATTACTATTAGAGACACAGAGGGCTGAAGTGACAAACTGTCTACAACTTGCTAACCCCAGCCAACATCACACACACTAACATCCACACACACACACACACACACATCATGACACTACCACAACACGCGTACCCGCACACAACACAGCACACACAGGAGACAAGGTTTAGCCGATTTCCCGCATCTCTACCTCTGCAAATCTTGACCTAGCACACAGATTCATACCTGTCACCTCACCAACAGAGTGACCAGAGTAAAGTGAGACCAAGGTGCTACCTCGGGTGACCAGGGGGATAGAGAACTAGTGTAGAGCTTTAAGAAAGAAATAATTATTTTTCACCACACTTTTCAGGATCGTCACCTCATTTTCTTTGAGTATTACCAGTAAGTAGGCAGATGTTCTCTCATAGATCAATTCTGTATTTCAAGTAAAGAAGCTTCTCTCGGAAACACGTTGTGGCCTTTTTAAGCTCTTCAATGTCCATTTCAATAGTATTGACTGTACCCGATTATGCCTTTATTTTTGCGTTTACCGGCTCTCCATTGTCACAGCTTTTTTCTCACTCATCTCGAAGCTCGCCTTCCAAGCTTCTTTATATATATTCGAAGGATTTGATCGAACTCTTAGCGATTTCGCAGGGGTGTTTAGTAACGAGACCCCATTACCCAGGGCGTGAAAAGCTAGATGGTGTCACACGCGAAGGATGTGTCATTTTACTTTGAGGTGGTTCTCTCCAGTACCGTACTACTCCAGCACGGGATCTAATATTGGTTGTCGAGCGTGTTGATTGTGTGGTCCGTGTATTGGTCCAATACATTTCTCTAGCCTCGGTATGTCTGACTCAAATTTTTGGTGATGTAATTCAACAGATTGAAGTTATTGCCCAACAAGTATGTAGATTTAAGTGCTAATATTTAGTCAAATTTACAGATATTGGAGTATTACGTTTTTATACTTCACTGGCAGTACACTCATGGGCACTACGTGTCTTCTAAGTCTGCGATTGGACTGCCACGACTGAGATGCACAAGGCATTAAACCAGACAAATTCCAGGTCAGCAGGCAAGATTCGTACCGAGGTGACTGGGCAGGCCACTGCAGTCAAGCTTATGGTAGTTGACCAGGTAGCTCTGTATTCTGTTGCTGACCAGTGGGGGATGAGTGACCAGGGATGAACCATTCGGTAGAGACCAGGGATAGGCTTTGTGAGCACAGCAATCCATAGCCTGTTGGGATGTGGGAGCCCAGTGTATCCGGTATGCAGAGACCAGGGATTAAAATTACGGCCCAACTCGCTCTACTGTGACCAGGACTATTGCAATGATGTTCAGATATATCATGGGCCATTCAAACGTTGCTACTGCACACTCTATGATAAAAAGAGCCCAATGTGTGCCATGAGAACACCACCCTACACGCACATGGATGGGGTATGACGAGAACCTGACCTACACTCGTTGGTAGTTTTACGCCACGGAGTTCTCCGACTGACCGAGTCTCTCGGGTACAGAGCCAGTGAAAACAGCAGGAAAGCGTTTGGGATTCAGTTCTGAACCAGGACAGTATGCTTTTTTAGTCTAATTGTGCTCAGTGTCTGGATGTTTATCTCACAAGTTCCGTAAGGTCGACTGCAAGGCCTCAAGAGTGACATCTCTCTCCTTGTTTTTTGCTGAAAAAGGAAATTAAACGTCAGTCTGTTAAAGTTGGCCCGGCGGTGGTCACATTGACCATAGTCCAGCTTAGCATTCTACCCCAAAGGGATTGGTGACACAGGGTGAGTGCAGTTACCTAGAGGCTAGAGACCCAGATCGAAATGGTGACTCGAGTGATGTGTGAGACTGAGACGCAGAGCGAGACACAGTTTACTAACTGTTGCTCTGCACAATCTTGTGTCAGCCTCCTTTATCCTCTTTGCGTAATCAGATTGACCACGTGTGTCGACCATTGTGGTATTGTCACCCATGTGTATTGGGCTTGAGCCAGGCAGACAGCCCTGTTGTGGAGCCAGTGGTGACCGATATCAGAGACCAGAGTTGATACACACGGTGAGTTAAGACCAAAGACTGAGTTAGGAGACTCTCGAGCGGTTATGTGTACCAAAGAACGGAGTGACCAGGGTAAGAGACCAGAGTTGAACGCAGCGGATAAGTTACCATGATTTGTTTACCCAGATTCTCGATTAACCAGATTAGTTACCAGAAAAAAAAAGAAATCAAAGGTACCAGAAAAACTGATATAGTTTCCAGAGTTAGTTACCAGAGATAGTTACCAGAATTAGCTACCAGTGTAGTTAGATTAGTTACCAGAGTAGTTACCTAGAGTAGTTACCAGAGTAGTTTATACCAGGAGTTACTAACCGAGATGTAGTTACCAGCTGTATGTACTCAGTGTATTACCAGAGTAGTTGCCAAAGAGTAGTTGCCAGAGTAGGTTGCCCGAAGTATTCTGGAACCTGAGTAGTTACCAGAGTAGTTCCAGAGTATTGCCAGATAGTTGGCCAGAAGTAGTTGCCAGAAGTAGCTTACCAGCTAAGTAGTTACCAGCAGGTATAAGTTTCGAGAAAGTAGCTTACCACAGAGTAGATCACCGGTAGAATCTCAGTTACCAGAGTTGAGTAAGATTAGTTACCAGAGTGCAGTAGTTAACCAGCGAGTATGAGTGTAACCAGATTAGATTTTACACAGCAGATCGTATCCAGAAAACGTTAGTTAGATTTAGTTACCAGGAGTATTTACCAGAGTAAGTACCAGAGTAGTTAGTAGATAAAATTTATGGGAGTTTACCTCAGTATACTCTGGACTACTGTAGCTATTCGAGAATCTCGGGTTACCAGTGTTTGATGCCTGACAACGTAGTTTACCCAGTTCAGATTCACGTTTACCAGAGCCGATGAATACTTCATACCGATTAAGACCACTAGTTCAAAAGTATTACATCCAGCGTGGTGTCGAACAGCGTTACGCCAGAGTAGTTAGTAAGTTACGTTACCAGAGTAAGGTGACCAGTTCAAATCGGTAGTTTACCAGTGGTATCGATGCCCAATTCACCCTAGCCTGAAATGGTACCAATACACGCTTACGACTAAATTACGGTTTACCAGGGATCGTTCCAAAGTATTGTAACCTCTCAAAGTGGAGCTTCAAAAAGCAGTATTCTCCCCATTTAGTTCTATCCGTCAAGCCAACGGGATTGTAAAATGAGAGTGTACAGATTTGAAAACCCCAAAACCGTTACCAGACGTGAGAGTATGGTTAGTTTACCCAGAGTAGTTTAGGTAATTAGCGTGATGATTCGACATCCAATCCAGAGTTAGTTGTAGGATTTATTATTACCATGCGAGCATCAATAAGGGATTACATAGGTCTATCTCACGAGTAGCGTGTGTCTGGAGTATAGTTTCACGCAGAGTCAGTCAGATTTTATCACCAGAGTCCTATCATTGTAGTTGTTTATCTCGAGTTCGCCATACGTCTAATCTCCAATTGACCCAGAGTATGTAGGTACAAGATGCGGTTACCACCAGCTACCGAAAATCTTAGTGGTTGATACAAGGTTTGAGCAGGTGAGTTAGCCAAGTACGTCGACACAGTAGCAGTCTAGATTAGTTACCAGCTTCGCCAGCGAAAAGTAGTGATCAGAGTAAGTTAGATTAAGTTACCCAGCAGTAGTCTTATATTAGTTTACTTCCAGATAAAAGAGTAGTTGTCCAGGAGTAGTTGCCAGGAAGAGTTGCAAGAGGTATGTTTCACCCCAGTCTGCCACGTCTCAACGTCTACCAGAGTAGTTACAATCGAGTAGAATTTGCACAGACGTCAGCGATATGAGCGGTGCCGAGGAGTAGATTTAACCAGGAGTAAGTAGAGGTATTAAGTGTTTATAATTCACTAGAGTAGCTTCTAGATTAGTGACCAGAAGTAGTTACCAGAGTAGTTACTAGAGTAGTTACCAGAGTATTACCAGAGTAAGTTAGATTAGTTGGATTACCAAAGTTAAGTTACCAGAGTAGTTAGATTATACCAGAGTAGTTAGATTAGTTGAACAGAAGCTCAGCGTTAACCATGGTAGTTATATTAGTTACCAAGTAGTTATGGTTACGCTACCAGAAAGTAGTTACCTAGAGGTAGTTAGATTATTGTACCAAGTGAGAGTTACCAGAGTAGTTACCAGTGTAGTAGTTACCAGGGAAGTAGTTTACCAGAAGTAGTTAGTATTAGTTTACCAAAGAGAGAGTTTACCAGAGTAGTTAGTTTAGTTTACCAGTGATAATAGTTAGATGTATTGAATTACCAGAGTAGTTACCAGGATACGTTATGCCACAGAAGACAGTAATGTGACCAGCATTAAGTTTAACAGTAGCTTAGTAGTTAAACCAGCGAGTACTTTAGGAATGAATATGTAACACAAGCGTAGTTAGTTACCAGTATAGTTAGATTATGTATGACCAGGAGAGGTAGTTACCACGGAGTTATCGAGTAGTTATCTCCGACGTAAACGATTACCAGAGTAGGCAGTTACCTAAGCTCCAAAGTAGTATGAGTCATTCTAGTTGCGACCAGAGTAGTATACCAAAGTAGTTATGAGATACTAGCATTACCAGCTTAGTATGGCGACATATTTATTCATTCTGAACGTATCCAGTTGAAGTAGGAGTTTAGAGCCAGAAGTAAGTATGCATACCAGTATGTTAGCGAGTTAACCAAAGAGATAGTTAGATTAAGTTACCAAGCAGTAATGCTTATACCAGGTTTTAAGTAGTTTTAGGAGTCTGAATAGCTCTCTAACCAGAAGTGAGTCCCAAGCTCCAATCTCAAACTACCAGAGTAGTTGTGAACCAGAGTGTTTAAAGTAACAAAGTTACCACGGAGGGTCAGACTAACCAGCGGAATTGTAGTTACTTCAGACT
>NW_019946362.1:67594-71409 GCF_002910315.2 Salvelinus sp. IW2-2015 | reverse complement strand
TGTAGAACACAAGACCCCCGCTGGAAAAAAGATGTGTCCATTTATCTATAGACATAACCTGTATGACCCGTGGCTTGGTTTCTTTTCTGTTGTGCCCTGCAAATGCACATATACAAATGGAACACTAACATGGTCTCCAAGTCCTGTTCAGGCAGCCACAAAGCACAATCCACCAAATAGTTTTACAGTAATTGACACAAATGTAATCTCTGGTTAAAGGTCATGCATTGACTTCCGTTCCAGTACTCCATTACTCATACCCATCCCTAACACACACATGCACTCACAAAGTGGCGCACACACACGCACACACACGCACACATACACCATCTGCAGGCTCTCCCAGAACCCCCAGAGCAGCAGGAGGATAGGGTATCACGTTYGGTTGTCAGGTCAGGAAGCTTGTGTTTCAGCACACAGACAGACACAGACTGAGAGAGATTCTCAGAGTCTCCACACAGCTGCAGTTTCCTGTAGCCTCAGTGGGAGAAAGAGCGCCATATGGTCATATCTGTGTGTGAATGTGTGCGTGAGTGATATGGGTTTCTGGAATGGTACCTATATGAAAGGTATCCCTTACAGATGGTTGACTGAGAACTATGCATGTTAGGATTTTCAACACTCCCTTCATGCTCAGTTACACAATATTGTGCAAGGCCCTGGCTTCTTACATTCCCACTCTCTCTCTCGTTTGTGTCTGTCAGGTCCCTAACCTGGTGTTCCTYGCTGTTAGTCCAGAGGAGAAGGAGTCCTGGATAAACGCCTTAAATGGWGCAATCACCAGATCCAAGAACAGCATCCTGGATGAGGTGAGACACACCCCTCGGTGCACCTCCACTCTGCTTCTCATCTTCCTCTCTCTCTCTCTCTTATAAACAACACTTCATCTGTCACATGGCCAATTGCAAGAGGATATCTTACTGAATGCACTTTTGAGGAATGGAATCCATTGACCCGCCCCTCATTCACACACACCCTCATGACCCGACACTAAACTCCCACAGCATGTTGACATGTATAAAGTGCTTCAGAAATAGAAGGACCTGTTATAGTATCTTACATTCTATCTTAAACTGGTTTCCTGATGAGGGCATTTTCTGGGTTTCAGTCTAGTGTAGTGTAGATGAAATGACCTCTATAAAGAAGAGAGACAGGTGGTGACAGATGTGACAGTCTTCTAGCTGAGGCTGCTGATCAAAGGATTCCCTCTCTGTTTGGGGATGATGGGATGGATCCTTCATCCCTCCTTCTCACCGCAGGTCAATCGCCCTGATGACATCAATAGACAGACGGTAGGGGAGCAGCTTGATGTGAAATAACATGGACACACACTAAAACACACATATACATTCACACACACACACACACTGAGCTTTTATGCATTTAACGCATCGTGTCAACACCACCCTTATACAGTATAAGGCCACAACACACACATTTGACATAATCCACAAACACACACACACATGGATGGACACATGCACACACACACTGATGCACGAAAGCACACGCATGCACACACACACACGCACCCTATCACACAGCTATAGATGGCCCAAACTGTACAGGTCCCTATCACACAGCTATAGATGGCCCAAACTGTACAGGTCCCTATCACACAGCTATAGCATAGAGAGCCCAAAACTTGTACAGGTCCTATCACACAGCCTATAGATGGCCCAAACTGTACAGGTCCCTATCACACAGCTATAGATGGCCAAACTGTACAGGTCTATCACACAGCTTAGATGGCCCAATTTCTGTCAACTGTCCTATCACTCAGCTATAGATGGCCCAAACTGCACAGGTCCTATCACACAGCCATAGATGGCCAACTGTACAGGTCCCTATCACACAGCTAAAGATGGCCAAACTGTAAGGTCCTATCACACAGCTACTAGATGGCCCAACTGTAACAGGTCCCTATCACACAGCTATAGATGCGCCAAACTGTACAGGTTCCGCTATCACCACAGCTATAGATGGCCCAACTGTACAGGTCCTATCACACAGCTATAGATGGCCCAAACTGTACCAGGTCCCTATCACACAGCTATAGATGGCCCAAACTGTACAGGTCCCTATCAAACAGCTTACCTAAGATGCGACCAAACTGTACAGGTTCCCTATCCAACGCCTAAGGATGGCTCAAAACCTGTACAGGTCCCCCTTAATCACCACCACTATAGATGGCCCAAACTGTACAGGTCCCTATCACACAGCTATAGATGGCCAAACTGTACAGGTCCCTATCCAACAGCTATAGATGGCCAAACTAGTACAGGATCATACAACACTATAGATGGCCCACACTGACAGGTGCCTATCACACAGCTATTAGATGCCCAACACAGCCTTCACACAGAAGATCCCAACTACAGTCCACACAAGCTATAGGATGGCCCGAACGTACCAGGTCCCTATCACCGACAGCATAGATGACCCAAACTGTACAGGTCCCTATCACACAGCTATAGATGGCCCAAACTGTACAGGTCCCTATCACACAGCTATAGATGGCCCAAACTGTACAGTTCCCTATCACACAGCTATAGATGGCCCAAACTGTACAGGTCCCTATCACACAGCTATAGATGGCCCAAACTGTACAGGTCCCTATCACACAGTTATAGATGGGAGAAGCAGAAGCACTCTCACAATGACTATCCAAATCCATGACATCACTGTTAAAGAAACAGAACGAATACAACATTGAGCTACTTTCACATAAACTAAAATCCATTTAGAGGACAAATGGACTCGGAACAACAGCACCAGCACTGTGAGAGATATCAGTTACCTCCAGGGCTCCAGTGTCTCTGCTGCTGAATAGCCTGATGACATCAGAGACGGGATTCACTCTTCCACCAGGATGGGGTTTCATTGCTCTCAACTGTAGGGTTATCRCAGGTGGAGTCCTACATGATGGTACACACGTACTGTAGATCTATGTTGATAAACCTGCATTGAATTGCAATGCAACATTGGTTGAAAGTGTTGTATACACATAATGTATGYGTATAATAGCGAACCTAGTGCCCTTAAATACACCCTTATTTTTATTTTTATTTAACCTTTATTTAACTCGGCAAATCAGTTAAGAACAAATTGTTATTTACAATGACGGCCTAGGAACAGTGGGTTAACTGCCTTGTTCAGGGGCACTTCTACTGAACACAGTACCCTGACAAGACAGTCACATGATTGGATGGCGTTTTAAAACATCCTCAAAAACTCTATTCAATCTGTGGATTCCTCCTGGTCGGCTGTATCACATAGAAATACTAGATTGACTTCAGAATATTGTCTTACAATAGATGAACTAGATACATGTTGACAATTGGATGTGGGACAATTGCTGATCCAAGGTTTTTGTCAAAGGATGATGGATAAAAAAATCTGGTTGAGTTTGGGTTTAGTCATTGGTTGTTATGTCAGAAAGAAGGCAGGTCATAGCTGTAACTGCATACATTACATGATTGTGGAGCGACAAGCTTACAAAATAACACAACAGTATGTTTAGCAGAACATAAAAGTTGCACCCATCATATAATCACCATTTAAACCCACTCTGTGTTATGTCCAACACCGGAGATGGATAATGTTGACAAACACCGGAGATGGATAATGGATAATGTTGGCAAACAAATTAAATTAAATCCCTTAAAGTTTGAGGAATGAGTGGCACTTTGCTGTAATGGAATGACTCCACCACGCCTACTAACAAAACCCCTAACCTCCCCTCTAAAACCTTTAACCTCCCCTCTAAAACCTCTAACCTCCCCTCTAAAACCTTTAACCTCCCCTCTAAAACC
>NW_019946362.1:56665-65516 GCF_002910315.2 Salvelinus sp. IW2-2015 | reverse complement strand
TCTTTCTTTATCTCTTTCTTTTTTTCTTGCTTTCTTTCAGGTCATGGTTGAGGATGAAAACCTTCTGTCCCATCTCACACGGGACAGGGCTAAGATCCCTCACACACGACGCCTGCCTACACGAGGACACATCATGGCTGTGGTAGGTATCCTGCTTCTCCTGGCCTGTCTTGTCTTAGCCCTCCTTATTACCACAACGGCTGGTTGGAGACAATTCCAACTCGGTCAATTGAGCTTTAATTCAATGAGTCAGTTGGACATGGTAATGATCAAACTACTTTCAACTGGAATTTTACATACATTTAATCCAATTCATTTCCTAACTTAACTAAATCACAATGGGCCTTACCCTGATCTCAGTGTTTCTCACTGTGTCTAATATCACTAACAGACTGTTTCTCCTTGCTCCGTGTCCAGGCCTCCACTTCTACCTCTGACGGCATGTTAACCCTTGACCTGATCCAGGAGGAGGACAGCCCCAGCACAGACGGCCAGGACACCTGTGACAAGAGCTTCCGGGCCAACCTGGACAAATCCACTCAGCTCGACTGCCTCAGGTCCAAAACAGAGGGTGCCATCAGTAGCATCTGTCTAGCGACTCCCGCAGAGGTCACTGGGAAGTCCCAGAGCCTTCCGRGCGATACTGGGGTCACTTGGGACGATAAACAGCAACTTCAGAGCCCGATGGGGAAGTCCTGCACTCCTCAGCCGGGCAAGAGGCTCACACCAGCTGAGAAAAGCCGCTGCGCCTCCATGGACGAGATCCTCTCACACTCCGGGACGCAGGCCACCAAACCCAGGACATCCATCCCCCGCTCTGCCACCTCTGCCCCCCCTGGCAACCTGCCYCCCATCAGCCAGCTGCAGGACCTAATCGCTCAGAAGCTGGAGAGAACTCAGGAGCTGCTGATGCAGGTGCAGGGGGCGAAGGGGGAGGAGGTGGAGCGGGGGAAGGGGAAAGGGAAGGACTCTCCAGGTTCCAAGGGCTCCAGGGGTTCCTCGGACGGGGCCCGGGCAGAGGCAGAGAGGCTGCTGAAGGAGGCAGCGTCCACATGGGGTCAGGCCAAGGATGTTCTAGAGGAGGTGAAGGAGCTGAGGGCGCTCTACCGTCAGCTGGACTCCCCGCCCGCCACCCCTGCCTCCCTCTCACCCCTCACACCCTCCAACAGCGGCAAGCAGACTGACTACAGGAAGAGCATGATGTGACCGTCAGAGAACTCAACACAGACTGGACTATGAATCCCTAAGCAAAAAAACAACTCAACATGCAAAGCCACAATAGTGTTAAATATGTCTGTTTCTCTCCTTCTGTGTCCTTTCACTTTATTGATTCTGTGACAAAGTGAGGACATTCAGTTGCCCAACGACGTCCCCTGTGCTTGACCACTGTGCCCTTACATGTCTGCTTGATGAAGGGTGTGGGGGGCAAAGCGAAGGGGCCAATCTAGGATCTGAGGTACATGTTGGCCAGGGAGTCCAGTAGAGATCCTGTCTCTCTGTACTGACCAGCTGCTGAAAGACCTTGTGATACTGCAGTGTCGGGTTTTGCTCACAATCTCAATGTTTTCCTCTGCGTTGGTTGTCAAAGAGGGGATGTTGCAAGGTTTGGGCGGGGAATCAGAAGGGCTTTGCTCTCCAGGGATAGACACACAMTGGTTGAGGATGACTCAGATTACAGGAAGGGAAACATGGTGTCCAGACCAGCCCGCATGTTGGGAATGTGAATGTTTTCCTTTTTCTGTTACACAACACACTGGAAGGTTGGTCTGAGCCAGATTCCCAACAACCACCACTCTAAAACCAACATCAGCCCACCGTACACCGTACAGTACAGCATCCTCCCTCCCTCCCTCTGCTGCTCTGGGAATGGAGCTCAGTGGACTCCTCATCTCTGCTGGTCCATTATGATTCACAGGGACAAGGGGAACCAGTTCACATAGTCAGAACACACTGGCCTTCCATAGGGTGTTTCTGTCTGTTCCACGAGCCATATGATACAGTCAAAATGGAGGACGTCTGTCTGGGTTGTTGTTTACAGATGGTACCTAATAGGACAGTGCTGTCCTTTCCTGTAGGCCTACAACCAGTTGTCTTCAGCCAGTTGCCACTGCAGCCATTGTTCTCATGCTGCTGTAGACCATGGAGCCGGGGTGGCGTCTGTGTGTGCTGGTATGAGTGTGATTCTCATGCTACTGTAGAGCCATGGAGCCGGGATGGCGTCTGTGTGTGTCTGGTGTGAGTGGTGATTATCATGTTACTGTAGAGCCATGGAGCCGGGATGGCGTCTGTGTGTTGTCTGTTGTGAGTGGTGAATATCATGCTACTGTAGAGCCATGGAGCCGGGATGGCGTCTGTGTGTGTCTGGTGTTGAGTGGGAAGCATGACATAGAGGTCAGATGCAGTACTGAGGAGAGGAACCACTTGTAAGTGATTTGCTAAAATAGTAATAATAACAGAATTGCACTATGAAGAAGGCTGTAAAACAAGAGGATGAAACTGGTGGGTGGAAACTGGAGAGAACAGATGTGTTGGCTTTTCATTCTGTTCTACATTTTGATACGACAATCTAGTGTTTCTAGAAACATACAGGCTGCATAGTTCCAACGCCGTGATACCTAAGACAGTCGCTCGGCTCGCTACTGTTTGAAAATCTGAGCTTCTCAAAGGTACAATGTGTGTAAACAATGCTGTTGATGAACGCATCCCTCCGGCTAGCTAACAGTGATGCTTGACCTCTGACCTCCCTGTCCTACTTAAGCTCTTATAGGGTTTATGACAGAGAAGAGAGCTATGCAACGTAGCCACGAACACAACAACCACAACGAGAGAGAGAGAGAGAGAGAGAGAGGAGAGAGAGAGAGAGAGAGAGAGCGAGAGAGAGAGAACAGAGAGAGAGAGAAGAGAGGAGAGGAGAGAGAGAAGAGAGAGAGAGAGCAGCGGCCAATGGACTGCGTCGCCTAATCAAAACATCCAGTGCGCCTCTCCAGAGCACCCCGCCTTGTTTTATAGTCAGTAGCTACACATGTTATGTGTTCGCACAGTGCTGTGGAAATGGTTCGCTCTGGACTGTCAGACGGACAAAAACAGTGTTATGATTATGTTGTTATCATTGTTTGTATTTTTATTTGTTTAAAATGCTTTTGTAGGATGATTTAAGGCACGCTTTAGAGAAGAAAATGGCCGGGGCATTCTTGAATGTTCACGCTCTTAGAATGCTCAACTGGAAACTCTGCATATTGTAGTGTTACTCTGTTTGTTCAACCAACAACCACAACCCAATAACAGAAGTCAAAAATCATTAACGTTGAAGTTGGATATGGACATAAATGAGGGTGAGGTGAGAAAGGTATGTTAGAAAGAAGACAAGAGGAAACATTTAACTGAGTAGGCCATAAACAATATTTTTACTAGTATGTCTATTATTGTTGTTGTTATTTAGTTTTATCTGGGATGAAGTACTATCTTGTGTGAGGCTGAACACAAAACGTTTGTGCAATCCTGAAAAGATTGATATGACAGCCGATGCACTGTACATACTCGGAGCAGTTTGAATCATCTCAAAGGATGTTGCTGTATTTTCTTATTGCGTTGCGTTATGATGGAGACGGAAGTGGCTTTGCTTTGCACTGATGTTCATCACTTCTGGACTGTCAAAGTACTTGAGACATAACCACTTGTGCAATTATAACAATCAGCCTAATTCAGACAACCAGTGTTCTACATTGAATGTTTGCTTTTTTAAGTCAAAACCTAGCCGAGAATTGTAATAAAATGATTTTTGTATGTCCATTCAGAAGAATACCCTACTGGAATATAGGGCTGGTTTTCATAGGAAATGCTGAGGTAGGAAGTGATTGATCCAAGCATTGTTTTTACGGCAGCAATAATACCATCTTCAAGCTATGCCAAAGATAATATGGCTGTACAAGGAAATAAAACTATTCCCATTGAAATACTTTGATAATGTAAATAAGGATGTTTCATATTTTCTAGYTGACAATGTAAACGTCAGCCTACTTGTTCTGACAACCATACCACATGTTGTGTGAAATGGTTGGTCACACCAACTCCAACCTTAATAATCCATCAAACACCAAGTCAACTTAACCTCTTCTACAGCTGGCAATGCATTCTGGGATATAATAATAATATAATATATGCCATTTGGCAGACACTTTTATCAAAAGTGATTTACAGTCATGCATGCATCCATTTTATGTATGGGTGGCCCCTGGAATCGAACCCTCAGGTATGGCAGTACAAGCGCCATGCTCTACCACCTGAGCCATACAGGACCAGGATACAGGATCTGTGGCCACAAGTTGTGAAATCCAGCCAATATTGGCCACACATGGTCACACACAAACACATAACATTCCATCATGACTGTTTTGTTATTTCTGTAAGGTGAAATGTCTTCCTTCTTTTTATGTATGACATGTTTATGTTGTCATACTTTCAGTTTCCTTTCCAATTTTGTTCACCAAATGTGGGTCCGGCACCAAAACAGTAGCTACCGCAGCCTTAAATACCAAGAGGAATATAGGAAAGTTACTCAGCAACTACAATGATTGTCCCCCAGCTATTTACAAAATCCTAATTCTTGTGCATTATGGATGAGATGAAGATTGTACCATAGGAATACAATAGCAGAGTAGGAGCTAGGTGGATTACTAGATGGGAATGGAGAAGGCATTGTACACAGACTCAGAGGTTTAAATCCTGCTCCCTCAGGGTTCCATTTTAATCAATTGTGCTAAACAAAAGAAATGGAAAATGTACTTTCTCTTCATTTTTGACCAAATCTGTTCAAGAGCATTTGAAACTACACTCACACTCTCTCTGCCAGTCTGTAGAAACTGTATGTACACACACACACACACACACACACAGACAAACACACAGACAAACACACAGACAAACACACGTCACACACACACAGGAATGATTCCATGCATGTATGCACCTCACACCATGTGGCAGGAGCAGCCTGCTAGTCCGACACAGACAGACAGAGAGCTGGGCCTACGGCATGACGGACTGTGTGTTATCATCCTGTGTTGTCACTGCCAAAGACAGTACAGAGATGGTGGCACCTCCTTAAAACTGGGTGAGATGTGGCACCGATGTTCACAGCCCCATAGAGGCAGGAAGAGAAAGAGATACTGACAGTGATTTAAACGAGACACAAAAATACACCACAGAAATGAAGAACCAGAACACAGCCGAGAGAAGTCTACTGTGTGAATAGAATACAACCAATACATCCTCTGCCCAATGCACACATTAAATATGCATACATATTACCCTGTCTTTCTCTCGCTCTAAAACTCTTCTCTCTTTCGTTCTCTCTCTGTCTCTCTTTCTCGCGCACTCTTTCTCGCTCACTCTCTGTCTCTCGTTCTTTCTCTCTCGCTGTCTCTCTCTCTCTTTCTCTCTCTCTCTCGGCCTGGAGATCCTGACACTCCATAGGGCAGAATCCCCTCCCAGAGGGCAGCAGGCCCCTGTGGCCTCCACGCCAAGCCCTGCTCATTAAACACATGAGAGAGGTCCCTCTGCCTCCTCAAATTAGGACTGACGCTGCTCTGCTCCGTGACTAGCTGCAGTCACACTCCAGATGTCAACCCTTCATCCAACAGCGCAGCAGACAGGAAGAAGCTTGCTGTCACGAGTCTAATGGTGTATATGATTTTATGAGCGACACTCCGCGTTGACTTACACATTGAGGAAGAAAAGCATCTTATGGTCACCTCAAGCATCCTTGAGGTATTTGTTTAGCACACGTGTTACCGTCATTGTAGGCCGTCATTGTAAATAAGAATTTGTTCTTAACTGACTTGCCTAGTTAAATAAAGGTTAAATAAAAAAAAATATATATATATATGAAAAAATATACATAAACTCAGCAAAAAAAGAACGTCCTCTCACTGTCAACTGTGTTGCAAACTTAACATGTGTAAATATTTGTATGAACATAACAAGATTCAACAACTGAGACATAAACTGAACAAATTCCACAGACATGTGACTAACAGAAATGGAATAATGTGTCCCTGAACAAAGGGGGGTCAAAATCAAAAGTAACAGTCAGTATCTGGGGTGGCCACCAGCTGCTTAAGTACTGCAGTGAATCTCCTCATGGACTGCACCAGATTTGCCAGTTCTTGCTGTGAGATGTTACCACACTCTTCCACAAGGCACCAGCAAGTTCCCGGACATTTCTGGGGGAATGGCCCTAGCCCTCACCCTCCGATCCCAACAGGTCCCAGACGTGCTCAATGGAATTGAGATCCGGGCTCTTCGCTGGCCATGGCAGAACACTGACATTCCTGTCTTGCAGGAAATCACTCACAGAACGAGCAGTATAGCTGGTGGCATTGTCATGCTGGAGGGTCATGTCAGGATGAGTCTGCAGGAAGGGTACCACATGAGGGAGGAGGATTTCTTCCCTGTAACGCACAGCATTGAATAGTTTGCAATGACAACAAGCTCAGTCCGATGAAGCTGTGACACACCGCGACAGACCATAACGGACCCTCCACCTCCAAATCGATCCCGCTCCAGAGTACAGGCCTCGGTGTAACGCTCATTCCTTCGACGATAAACGCAAATCAGACCATCACCCCTGGTGAGACAAAACCGCGACTCGTCAGTGAAGAGCACTTTTTGCCAGTCCTGTCTGGTCCACGGCGGTGGTTTGTGCCCATAGGCTACACTGTTCTCTGGTGAGGACCTGCCTTACAACAGGCCTACAAACCTCCAGTCCAGCCTCTCTCAGCCTATTGCGGACAGTCTGAGCACTGACGGGGGATTGTGCGTTCCTGGTGTAACTCGCAGTTGTTGTTGCCATCCTGTACCTGTCCCGCAGGGTTGAAGTTTGGATGTACCAATCCTGTGCGGTGTTGTTACGCGTGGTCTGCCACTGCGAGGATGATCAGCTGTCCTCCTGTATCCCTGTAGTGCTGTCTTAGGCTCTCACAGTATGGACATTGCAATTTATTGCCTTGGCCACATCTGCAGTCCTCATGCCTCCTTGCAGCATGCCTAAGGCACGTTCATGCAGCATGAGCAGGGACCCTGGGCATCTTTCTTTTGGTGTTTTTCAGAGTCAGTAGAAAGCCCTCTTTAGTGTCCTAAGTTTTCATAACTGTGACCTTCATTGCCTACCGTCTGTAAGCTGTTAGTGTCTTAACGACCGCTCCACAGGTGCATGTTCATTAATTGTTTATGGTTCTTTGAACAAGCATGGGAAACAGTGTTTAAACCCTTTACAATGAAGATCTGTGAAGTTATTTGGATTTTTACGAATTTTCTTTGAAAGACAGGGTCCTGAAAAAGGGACGTTTCTTTTTTTGCTGAGTTTACAGTACCTAACTAGAGTCATGGGTAGACGTAACATAGTAAAGGTAAATCTGTCTCTCTCCATTAAGTATGATATGTTACATTTCGTATGGTATGTATTAATTTGTGGATGTCAATAATCAATTTTGTATGATATGTTACAAATTCCAATTTATTGTGGCTAACCTAGGTGGCTGACGTTAGCTAGTCTTGCGGTTACGGTTAAAGGGTAGGTAGCATAAACGTAACCACATGTAACATGTGGATTTGCATTAGTATACACATCAAAGGTTCCAATGCCAAGTTACGCCTCACTGTAAAAAACAACAACTGTTATTTCATAAAACCGATCAGAATTCCGAAAAATGCCTTAGTCATGTTGGAAAATGTTTTTCTGGGGTGTGATGTAATATGGAGGATCTGGCAAGCAGGCCTATTCCCTATAATGTAAACAGAAATAACTTCAAATATATATCTTCAAATTAAACCAAATAGTTTGCACTCATGACTACTGGTTTCAATAAAATCTTCAGACAATTTACAAGCAAATAGTTTATAATTTATTTTGACAAATCAACTTGCAAGGTTACAAGCRAACTTGCCTGCTAACGTTAGACCTATCAGCGTGCTAATGTTACGTTTACACTGAATCAACTTGCAAGGTTACTAGCCAACTAGCCTGCTAATGTTAGCCCTACTAGCCTGCTAACATTAGCCCTACCAGCCTGCAAATGTTACATTAGCACTGAATGAGTCACCCAGTTGCTTTCAACACCTAGCTTGCAGCTACATTAAAGTAAACCAACGTTTTGGAAATATATAATGCCATTTAACTGTCACGCCCTGATCTGTTTCACCTGTCCTTGTGCTTGTCTCCACCCCCCTCCACGTGTCACCCATCTTCCCAATTATCCCCTGTGTATTTATACCTGTGTTCTCTGTCTGTTTGTTGCCAGTTCGTCTTGTTTGTCAAGCTTATCAGCGTTTTTCCTGTCAACTCCTGTTTTTCCCAGTCTCTCTTTTTCTCGTCCTCCTGGTTTTTCACCCTTGTCTGTCCTGACCCTGTACCCGCCCGCCTGACCACTCTGCCTGTCCCTGACCCTGAGCCTACCTGCCGTCCTGTACCTTTGCTCCACCTCTGGATTACCGACCTCTGCCTGACCTGACCCTGAGCCTGCCTGCCATCCTGTACCTTGGCCTCTACTCTGGATTATCGACCCCTTGCCTGCCCCTGTGGTTACAATAAACATTGTTACTTCACAAAGTCTGCACTTGGGTCTTACCTTGATACCTGATACTAACCAGTTATCAAAGAATATTAGCTARGTGCAGTTATCTTAGCCAGAAAGCTAGCCAGTCAGCTAATGTTAGCTATTTAGCCAACTTGATATTAGCCTAGTCAGCCTAGCCAACCACCACGGTTATGGTCGGCAAGCTAGAGCCCAACTACAGTAGACCAGCTTGAACACAACTAACACAACACAACTAAAACATAATCGCAGATTAAAAG
>NW_019946362.1:44379-55724 GCF_002910315.2 Salvelinus sp. IW2-2015 | reverse complement strand
ACCAAATAGGGGCTATCTTCTGTATTTTTTTTTTTTGTTTTTTTTTTTTTTTTTTTTTTTTTTTTTTTTTTTACCACCCCACCTTGTCACAACAACAACTGAATTGCTCAAACGCATTAAGGAGGAAAGAAATTCCACAAATTTAAACTTTTACCGAAGCCACACCTGTTAATTGAAATGCATTCCAGGCTGAACTTACCATCATGAAGGCTGGTTAGGAGAATGACAAGAGTTTGAAAAGCTGTCATCAAGGCAAAGGGTGGCTACTTTGAAAAACATAAAATATATTTTGATTTGTTTTAACACTTTTTTAAAGTTACTACATGATTCCCATCTGTTATTTTCATAGTGTGGGGTGATTGTCTTCAGTATTATTATACAGTGTAGAAAATTAGTAAAAAAATAAAGAAAAACCTGAAACGTTAGTAGGCTGTGTCGAACATTTGACTGGTACTGTATATATATACAGTATATGCGTGTGTTTGATTATTTTAAAGCTTTCACGAATTTACAAGGGCAGGTCCATCTCTTCTTCCTTTCCTTGACCAGACTCCTTTTGTTAATTTAGTGTTGAAACCCACAAACAAGGAGTTGTTGCTATCAAGACATGGTAGATTTGTCACACTTTGTTATCAAGGAAGGGGCAGGGGCAGTGGTTGGGTGTTTCATTCATATGCAAACTTTGTTATGGTACACCAAGTAAAGGTGGGCCATCTGTTCCCAATAATAGCGTCAAACTGCTTTTCAGTCACCTGCTAAGCGCCAATAACAAGTGATTTTTATGTGAAATGGAAGCGCGAACATATGTTCCGGTTTGTACTGTTGTGGGGAATGATTGTGAGGCTGTGTCTGTCTACTTCAAACACAGGAGCCACAAACACCCTGTAATCCATTGAAGTATTCTGGAGCACCTCCACACTCTGTTTAGAGTCCTCCGGTGGAAACAGACTCATTTGTTCGTTGCTATTGGAGAAATGGATGATTGTGGTCGGCTTAACTAAGAACGGTCATGCTTTGGTTTGTAAAACATCCTAAAACCCTGGAGGATGTTCCAGTGAAATAAGGAAAGTCTGTGAGCAACCAAACAGCTCTCTCCTGAGTTATATATTTCTCACCTCTTGGCTGAAATAAACAATTGTGATACAAAATACATAGGTACTGGGAATTAAAATAAGATTTTTGATTCTCATTTCATTATATGGCACAACTAAATTGTTTATAGGTTGCAGCTGAATCGTTTATATTGGTACAGCTGAATCATTTTATGGCTCAGCTGAATCGTTCAAGATTATGAGAGACTCTCTTATGTTCTTACTCTAAAATGTCTCAGTAATCTTGACCTTTTCCATGTGAGAAAAGTGAACTAGGCAGACATTTTAATAAACACGCCGCAGAAATGATAGAGAATGTGTCCTTTGATTGGTAAATTTACTGGATCGTAAATAGACTGTTTTTACGGGGCTTGTTGTGTTGAACCCTAGAAACCAACACATGCCAAGCTTTCCTGGCCAAAGGCGCTTTTATGGTATTCAAGTGATAATGAAAAACATTGAACATATACACGGGGCGACTGTTTCTCTCCCAAGTTAAAGCAAAGACCAGCGCGTGCGTCCTCAAATGGCACGCTACTCTTTTTAGAAAATAAGGGTCCAAAATGGTTCTTTGCTGTCCTCCACAGGAGAACCATTTTTGGCCTCCAGGGTAGAACTCTTTTTGGTTCAGCGTATAACCCTTTGGGTTCTATGTAGTAACTCTTGTGGAAAAGATTCTCATGGAACCCAAAACGCAGTTCTAACTGGAACCAAAAATGTGTTCTTCAAAGGGTTCTCCTATGGGGACAACCAAAAATGGCCCCTTTTAGGTACTAGGAAATGTAAACCTTTTTTTTCCCAAGACTGTATTCCTTATTTATTGCCACTTTGACCAGGGAACATTTGGCACTGGTCAAAAACGTCACAATATAGGGACTCAGGTGCCATTCAGGATCACACTAGAGTGATAATAAAAGGAAATGTTATAAATGTTCAGGCAGGCTGAGTGTGGCGCCATGGAAAGAGTACACAATTTCCAAACATTCCAAATGGATCAAGTGAGGGCTTATCTGTCATATTTTGCATGCGTTCTGACAGGAACATATACTGTTACAGTGACCTGACTGACAATTGAGACGAAATTGGGCGAAATGCTGAAAGGTAAACAGGCGATGGCTTCCTGAACCTTTTTTGGTTGTTTTTGTTTTGAGAGTCCATACTTCACCCCAGTAGGCTTACTTGTATTTCTGGGAAACGAGGGTTCAAGTTTAGAGCTCATTTGGATAGACTACTTTTAAAAGGCGGAAGTGTTAGCAGTGAAGCAGTGGCTAGCCAGTATGGTGCCTCGGGTGCATTAGCAGTGTGATGCAGCTCGCTGGACATGGCCTACTGCGCCACTGCAGAAAAAACATTGGGATGACAAATTGCAGATGTATTTGTTGGATATGTTGTTTCAGAAATTGTTCCTTTTGAAAAAATTGGGGGGGGGGGTTTCTCTTCTTCAACCATTTATTATGATGACCAAGGTTGTTACGAGTACATTTCAGAGTAGCTTTTTAAGAAAAGTATTACAGGTTCATTACGATTTCAGCTGAACAGGATATATATACCAGCATTCAGCCAACTGCAGTATCTTCAGACAAAGACAACAGTAATAATATGACAAATAATTCAAGAAACATTGTCAGCTTCCTGGCCAATAACTAAAACCAGCAAAATGCCTACTCAATAATCATAACCATAACAAATGATCATAATCATAATCATTACCTGATCTTCAGAGTTTTTCAGCACAAAATAAATTACAGAATTTTCTTACAAATGTATAACTTGCTGAAATATTTGTGAGCCACCCAGAAAATAAACTGCAATCAATCAATCAATTTTGAGACTATGAGAGTGGTGACAAAGAATGAATTGCATCACAGCGTTGTATAACAAAACAGAGGTGTTTGAATTGGAACGTGTCTGATTGGGCCCTCAACAATGATTGGGGTTCGAATGGCGTCACGAAGCCCAGAGCCCCAGCTTGTTTTAAAACATGCTAATCCAAAGCGTGGAAAGCAGGACACTGAAATTGCAGGGCTTCTGAAAGTGATCTGGCAGCAGAGCCATGGTCCAAGGCCAGCGTACATAAGATAAATACAAATAATGCAGAACAACTAACAGAACCGTCGCTAAGTAACCACGCATTTATCTGTAGGAGCGAGACTGGTTCTTGTTATCGTCTGCCACTGGATCTGTGCTGTTGCTAGTTTGCTAGCGTCATTTGAAGCCATGACACTCAGGCATTATAACAACTCAACAAAGAGAGTATTCAAAATAACATAACTTGATTTTTCTCATCAATTTAGAAAATGTGCTGAAATCTAACAGTCACTATAAAACTGTTGGAAGTTGCCATCGTAATGATAATCATTCTCTATAAAACTGTGGAAGGTTGCATCGTAATGAATATCACGCTATAAAACTGTGGGAAGTTGCATCATAATGATATCATTCTCTATAAAACTGTGGAAGTTGCGCATAATGATATCATTCTCTATAAAACTGTGGAAGTTGCATCATAATGATATCATTCTCTATTAAAACGTGGAAGTTGCGTCATAATGATATCATTCTCTATAAAACTGTGGAAGTTGCATTCATAATGATATCATTCTCTATAAAACTGTGGAAGTTGCATCATAATGATATCATTCTCTATAAAACGTGGGAGTTTGCGCATCATAATGATATCATTCTCTATAAAACTGTGGAAGTTGCATCATGTCACGATCGTGTTGGAGGATTGACGACCAAAACGCGCATTTGGAAACCATAAGCCGCCATCTTCTCTTTATTATTGAAGAAGGCAAAATGAACAAAAAACACTTTCAAACTAACCCAAAACAAAAAACGTCGTGAAAGCTAATAAACGTCGTGCACATACACAGGCTAACAAACGTTCTGAAAAGACAATTACCCACATGCAAACGAAAAGCCTATGGCTTACCCTAAATATGGCTCACCAATCAGAGACACAGAAATCAGCATGTCTCTAATTGGGAACCCATTCAGGCACCATAGACTCTCCTAGACAACCTACACCAACATAGACACAGCTAGACACAGTACCACTTCAACCACAAACCATACCACACATCCCAACACCCCCTTTACCATATACCACCCAAAAACCGATAAACGACACAACATCCCCATGTCACAACCCTGACCTAACTAAAATAATAAAGAAAACAAAGAAGAACTAAGGCCAGGGCGTGACATACACCCCCCCTTATAGGGTGCGAACTCGGCGCACCACGCACACAGTCTAGGGGAAGGGTCTGGGGGGCTTCCTCCACGGTGGCGGCTCCGGCACTGGTCGTTGGTCCCCACCCCACCACATGTCACCTAACCGCTCCGTAGCTCCTCAATGGACCCCCCTCCCCATTACCCCACTGAATAAAGAGGCAGTTCCGGACTAAGGGGCAGCTTCCGGGAACTAAGGGCAGCACAGGATAAGGGAGCCACCAGGATAAGGGGCAGTCACCGGACTGAGGAACGGCAAGCTCCGGACTGAGGGACGGCAGCTCCGGACTGAGGGAACGGCCAGCTCCCGGACTGAGGACGGCAGCATCGGACTGAGGGACGCAGAGCTCACGGACTGAGGGACGGCAAAGCTCCGGACTCGAGGGGACGCAGCTCCGGACCGTGAGGGACGGCAGCTCCGGGTACTGAAGGACGGCAGCTCCTGGACTGAGGGACGGCAGGCTCGGACTGAGGACGGCCCATGGCTGGCTGACGATCTGGCTGCTCATGGCTGGCAGACGGATTGGCTGCTCATGGCTGGCCTGACGATCTGGCTGCTCATGGCTGGCTTAGGATCTGGCTGCTCACGGCTTGGCCTGACGGATCTGGCGCTCACGGCTGGCTTGACGGATTGGCTGCTCATGGCTGGCTGACGGATCTGGCTGCTCATGGTGGCTGACAGATCGGGCTGCTCAGGTGGCGACGGATATCTGGCTTTGCTCATGGACTGGCTGACGGATCTGGCGCTCATGGCTGGCTGACGGGCTGCTGCTCATGGGCTGGCTGACGGATCTGGCTGCTCATGGCTGGCTGACGGATCTGGCTGCTCATGGCTGGCTGACGGATCCTGGCTGCCTCATGCTGGCTGACGGATCTGGCTGCTCCTGTCTGGTTGGCGGCTCTGGCAGATCCTGTCTGGTTGGCGCTCTGGCAGATCCTGTCTGGTTGCGGCTCTGGGCAGATCCTGTCTGGTTGGCGGCTCTGGCAGATCCTGTCTGGTTGGCGGCTCTGGCAGATCCTGTCTGGTTGCGGCTCTGGCAGATCCTGTCTGACGAATGGCTCTAGCGGCTCCTGACTGACGAACGGCCTCTGACGGCTCGGGACAGACGGGCGGCTCTAATTGGCTCGGGGCAGACGGATGGCTCAGATGGCGCTGGTTATGACGATGGCTCAGATGGCGTCTGTGTAGACGGATGGCTCAGATGGCGCTGGGTAGAACGGATAGCTCAGATGGCGCTTGGCAGACGGGCAGTTCAAGGCATCGCTGTGCAGACGGCAGACTCTTGCCGGGCTGAGGCGCACTGTAGGCCTGGTGCGTGGTACCGGAACTGGTGGTACGGGCTGGGGACACGCATCTCAGGGCTAAGTGCGGGGAGAAGGAACAGGGCATACTGGACCCTGGAGCGCACATTAGGCCTAGTGCCGGAACTGGTGGTGACCGGACTGGGGCAACACGCATCTCAGGGCTAGTGCGGGGAGCAGCAACAGGACGCACAGGACTCTGGGGACCCACAGGAGGCTGTTGCGTGGTTTAGGGCACTGGTGGTAAAGGGCTGGAGACACGCACCATAGGGCTAGTGCGTGGAGGAGGCACTGGTGGTACTGGTAGGGGCGGGGAGGTGGCGCCGGAAATACCGGACCGTGCATGCGTACTGGCTCCCTTGAGCCACTGAGCCGCCCCAACCCTACTGGTTGTTTGCTCCCCGTCGCCTGACAGTGCGGGGAGGTGGAATAACCCGCACCGGGCTATTGTAGGCGAACCGGGGACACCATGCGTAAGGCTGGTGCCATGTACGCCGGCCCGAGGAGACGCACTGGTGACCAATGCGTTGGGCCGGCTTCATGACATACGGCTCAACGCTCAATCTAGGCCCGGCCGATACGTGGAGCTGGAATGTACCGACCGGGTCTATGCACGCGTAAGGAGACACCATGCGCTCTACTGCGTAACACGGTGTCTGCCCGTACTCTCGCTCTCCACGGTTAAGTACAGGAGTAGGCGCAGGTTTCCTACTGACTTCGCCACACTCCCTTTAAGGCCCCCCCCAAGACATTTTTGGGTTGTACTCACGGGCTCCAGCCTTGTCTCCGTGCTGCCTCCTCATATCGCCTCCTCTCGGCTTTAGCTGCTCCAGCTCTTCACGAGGAAGGCGATATTCTCCCGGTTGTGCCCAACGGCCCCTTACCATCCAGTATCTCCTCCCATGTCCAAGAATCCTGTGTAGGTGGGTCCTGTTGCCGCTTTACATGCCGCTTGGTCCTGTATTGGTGGTAATTCTGTCACGATCGTGTGGAGGATTGACGGACCAAAAACGCAGCATTTGGAAAATAAGCCATCTTCTTTATTATTGAATAAGGCAAAATGAAACAAAACAACTTTCAAACTAACCAAAACAAAAACGATCGTGAAGCTAATAAACGTCGTGCACATACACAGCGTACAAACGTTCTGAAATAGACAATTACTCCACAATCAAACGAAAGCCTATGGCTACCCTAAATATGGCTCCCAATCAGAGACAACAGAAATCAGCTGTCTCTAATTGGGAACCCATTCAGGCAACCATAGACTCTCCTAGACAACTACACCAACATAGACACAGCTAGACACATACACTCAACACAAACCCATACACTACACCCAACACCCCCTTTACCATATAACCACCCAAAAACCGATAAAACACAAACATTCCCATGTCACACCCTGACCTAACTAAAATAATAAAGAAAACAAAAATACTAAGGCCAGGGTGACACATCATAATGATATCATTCTCTATTAAAACTGTGAAGTTGCGTCATAATGATATCCATTCTCTATAAAACTGTGGAGTTGCATCATAATGATATCATTCTCTATAAAACTGTGGAAGTTGCATCATAATGATATCATTCTCTATAAAACTGTGGGAGTTGCATTCAATGATATCATTCTATAAAACTGTGGAGTTTGTGTCATTTAATGATTTCATCTCTATAAAGCTGTGGGAGTTGTGTCATAATGATATTATTCTCTATAAAACTGTGGGAGTTGTGTCATAATGATATCATTCTCTATAAAAGCTGTGGAGTTGTGTCATAATGATATTCATTCTCTATAAAGCTGTGGGAGTTGTGGTGCATAATGATATTATTCTCTATAAAACTGTGGGAGTTGTGTTCATAATGATATCATTCTCTATAAAACTGTGGAGTTGCGTCATAATGATATCATTCTCTATAAAACTGTGGAAGTTGTGTCATAATGATATCATTCTCTATAAAGCTGTGGGATTGTGTCGTAATGATATCATTCTCTATAAAACTGTGGGAGTTGTGTCATAATGATATCATTCTCTATAAAACTTGGGGAGTTGCGTCATAATGATATCATTCTCTATAAAACTGTGGAAGTTGTGTCATAATGATATCATTCTCTATAAAGCTGTGGGAGTTGTGTCGTAATGATATCATTCTCTATAAAACTGTGGGAGTTGTGTCATAATGATATCATTCTCTATAAAACTGTGGAGTTGCGCATAATGATATCATTCTCTATAAAAACTGTGGGAGTTGTGTCATAATGATAATCATTCTCTATAAAACTGTGGATTGTGTCATAATTGATATCATTTCTCTATAAAACTGTGGAGTTGCGTCATAATGATATCATTCTCTATAAAGCTGTGGAAGTTGTGTCATAATTGATATCATTCTCTATAAAACTGTGGGAGTTGCGTCATAATGATATAATCTCTATAAAACTGTGGAGTTGTGTCATAATGATATCATTCTCTATAAAACTGTGGGAGTTGTGTCATAATGATATCAGTCTCTATAAAACTGTGGGAGTTGCGTCATAATGATATCATTCTCTATAAACTGTGGAGGTTGCGTCATAATGATATCATTCTCTAAAAGACAGTCACTTGTCATCACTTACACAGCACCCTACACTTTACAATTATAGACAAAATGTTTATGGGTATATCGTTGTCTATTAAGTTCTAAAAGAGTATAAACCGAAGGTGAAAATTACGCCCATAGATAGTCATAACACATAGTGTGTGACATAGGAAAAGTCCCTGCTGCTATTTTGTAGGCATATTTCATCCACACAGAGAATGTGTCATCATCTCAGACTCTGGAGATGTGACTTCACTCTCTGTCAATTAGCCAGTGGGACCCGACACCCTCRTCCTGCACGTCTGCARCCGGCTGCACTRCCACTAATCAGCATGTGTCTATGGCTTTATGCAAACCACAGTGTGGATTTCAGCTGTGGCCTGATGAAGTCTTCCATGGCGCCACATGTGGACTGTGTAGGTTGGAACACCTCAGCCAGGACCTGTCAGTTCCTGTTCCAAGCCATCCTCGTCTAAATGGATCCTGATTGGCTGTTTAGACAGGGAAGTGTGCGAAAGTTTGATGTGGGAGAGCTTGAATCAGAATCAGTATCGCTCATTGGAGTGTAACTTCATTTTTGCTGAATGTGCCAAACCACAGATGTACGTTTTGATAAAGAATGATGTTGAAACACATCAGGTTTTTTTTTTTTATATAAAAGAGCAAGATGATTTGAAAAATGTTACAACTGGGTTACATTCTGGATGTTGCTGTTTTCCCTCGATGGAATACTTCCAATATTTCCCTCATGTTTGCATGGTTCCCTGCTAAGACATCAAATCATAATGTTTCTCTGGTTGAATCTCCATCATATTCAATACATCTAATGGCATGCAAATCTACATATTCTGACCTTCTGACAAGATTCACACACTAACTACGCTCTGCAAAGTGTTTTTGTTCTGTTAATGTTATTACATTCAGGTCTGCAGTGTGTTTGATTAGTTTTGATACTCTAGCCCTGTTTATACCTGGTTCTAACACACAGCCTTTGCCCTGATCTTGTCCACATTCTGATTGTGTAGACGATTAAAAKACTCATTGTGATCAGATCTTATACTGTAAGTGTAAACAGACAAGATCGGGTCATGTTCAGGACCAGATCAGGAAAAAGGACGCATGTTAAGGGCAGGTATAAACAGGTGACTCCACCTCGGTCTATTCTCTGTTTTGTCCACGTCTTGTCCTTCTGACTGACGTACAACAGGGTCATGTTCATTAGGCACCAAAGAGGATAAAACAGTCAGAAATGGAGTGAAACGGGGAGGAACTCACTGAAATTGTCCAGTAGGAATCGCACGCTTTAGTTTTTGTAGTTTTCCGTTGCACAACATTTTAAAGCCTTTTACTATGATGTACCCTGTAATGAACACAACTCAGGTATCAGAGAGTGTGACTTAGGGCCAACACCTTGGCTCCAGAATGTTTTATTTTTTTAACTAGGCAAGCTAGTTAAGAACAAATTCTTCTTTACGATGACGGCCTACCCTGGCCACACCCTAAACGGGACGACGCTGGGTCAATTGTCTCTGCCCTATGGGACTCCCAATCATGGCCGGTTGTGATACAGCCTGGAATTGAACCAGGGTCTGTTGTGAAGCCACTAGTACTGAGATGCAGTGTCTTAGACCGCTGCGCCACTCTGGAGAAACGGTAGAAACGTAACACTCATAAGCTATTTAACAGTAATAGTAATGTAAAGAGATTAGAAGACACATTCATAGCTCTGAGGTGGTAGTAATAGTAATGTGTAGAGACCAGAGACACATTCATCAGCTCTGAGGTGGTAGTATTAGTAATGTGTAGAGAACAGAGACACATTCATCAGCTCTGAGGTGGTAGTATTAGTAGTGTGTAGAGGCCAGAGATACATTCATCAGCTCTGAGGTGGTAGTATTAGTATGTGTAGAGGCCAGAGACACATTCATCAGCTCTGAGGTGGTAGTATTAGTATGTGTAGAGAGTAGAGACACATTACATCAGCTCTGAGGTGGTAGTATTAGTAATGTGTAGAGAGTAGAGACACATACATCAGCTCTGAGGTGGTAGTATTAGTAATGTGTAGAGGCCAGAGACACATTCATCAGCCTGAGGTGGTAGTAATAGTAATGTGTAGAGACCAGAAGACACATTCATCAGCTCTGAGGTGGTAGTATTAGTAATGTGTAGAGAACAAGAGACACATTCATCAGCTCTGAGGTGGTAGTATTAGTAGTGTGTAGAGGCCAGAGATACATTCATCAGCTCTGAGGTGGTAGTATTAGTAATGTGTAGAGGCCAGAGACACATTCATCAGCTCTGAGGTGGTAGTATTAGTAATGTGTAGAGAGTAGAGACACAACATCAGCTCTGAGTGGTAGTATTAGTAATGTGTAGAGGCCAGAGACACATTCATCAGCTCTGAGGGTGGTAGTATTAGTAATGTGTAGAGACCAGAGACACATTCATCAGCTCTGAGGTGGTAGTATTAGTAATGTGTAGAGACCAGAGACTCATTCATCAGCTCTGAGGTGGTAGTATAGTAATGTGTAGAGGCCAGAGACACATTCATCAGCTCTGAGGTGGTAGTATTAGTAATGTGTAGAGACCAGAGACACATTCATCAGCTCTGAGGTGGTAGTATTAGTAATGTTGAGGCCAGAGACACATTCATCAGCTCTGAGGTGGTAGTATTAGTAATGTAGAGACCAGAGACACTTCATCAGCTCTGAGGTGGTAGTATTAGTAATGTGTAGAGACCAGAGACACATTCATCAGCTCTGAGGTGGTAGTATTAGTAATGTGTAGAGACCAGAGACACATTCATCAGCTCTGAGGTGGTAGTATTAGTAGTGTGAGAGCCAGAGACACATTCATCAGCTCTGAGGTGGTAGTATTAGTAAGTGTAGAGACCAGAGACACATTCATCAGCTCTGAGGTGGTAGTATAGTAATGTGTAGAGACCAGAGACACATTCATCAGCTCTGAGGTGGTAGTATTAGAAAGTGTAGAGACCAGGACACATTCATCAGCTCTGAGGTGGTAGTATTAGTAATGTGTAGAGGCCAGAGACACATTCATAGCTCTGAGGTGGTAGTATTAGTAATGTGTAGAGACCAGAGACACATTCATCAGCTCTGAGGTGGTAGTATT
>NW_019946362.1:4557-36317 GCF_002910315.2 Salvelinus sp. IW2-2015 | reverse complement strand
GATCGGTCGTGTGTGTGTGTGTGTGTTGTGTGGTGTGTGTGTGTTGTGTGTGTGTGTGTGTGTGTGGTTGTGGTGTTCGTGTGCGTCGTGCGTGTGCGTGCTGCCGTGTGTGTTGTGTGTGTGTGTGTGTGTGTGTGTGCGTGTACAGTGCATATCGGAAAGTGTTCAGACATAGACTTTTCCACATTTTGTTACCATTACAGCCTTTTTTTTGTTTCTCATCAATCACACACATACCTTCATAATGACAAAGTGAAACAGATAGAAATGTTAGCAAATTATAATAAATGTAAACAACTGAAATACCTTATTTACTCAAGTATTCAGACCTTTGCTATGAGACTCGAAATTGAGCTCAGGAAATCCTGTTTCCATTGTCATCCTTGAGATGTTTCTAGAGCTGTGGTTAATTCAATTGATTGACACACCTTTCTATATAAGGTCCCACAGTGACAATGCAAAAACCAAGCCATGAGGTCAAAGAATTGTCATAGAGTTCCGAGACAGGATGTCTCGAGGCACAGATCTGGGAGGGGTACTGAACATTTCTGCAGCATTGTTGGGTCTCCAAGAACACAGTGGCCTCCATCACTCTTAAATGGAGAAGCTTGGAACCCCCAAGACTTCTTCCTAGAGTGGCCACCCAGCCAAACTGACCAATCAAGGAGAAAGGCCATGGTCAGGAAGGTGACCAAGAGCCGATGGTCACGATCCAGATTCCTCTGTGGAGATGGGAGAACCTTCCAGAAAGACAATTCTGCAGCACTCCACAAATCAGGCCTTTATTGTCGTGCGGCCAGACGGAAGCCACTCCTCAGTAAAAGGCACATGACAGCCTGCTTGGAATTTGCCAAAAGCAACCTAAAGACTCTCAGATCATGAGAAACAAGATTCTCTGGTTTAGATGAAACCAAGATTTAACTCTATTGACCTGAATGCCAAGTGTCACGTCTTGTGGAAACCTGGCACCATCCCTATGGTGAAGCATGGTGGTTGGCAGCATCATGCTGTGGGGATGTTTTCAGCAGCAGGAACTAAGAGGCTGTCAGATCAGGGAAAGATGAACCGGAGCAAAGTACAGAGAGATCCTTGATGATACCTGCTCCAGGGGCTCAGGACCTCAGACTACACACAGCCAAGACAAACACGAGTGGCTTAGGGACAAGTCTCTGAATGTCCTTCAATGGACCAGCCAGAGCCCAGACTTGAACCCGATCAACATCTCTGAAGAGACCTAAAATAGCTGAGTATCGACTCTCCCCATCCAACCTGACAGAGCATGATAGGATCTCAGAGAAGAATGGGGAGAACTCCCCAAATACAGGTGTGCCAAGCTTGTAGTGTCATAACCAAGAAGACTCAAGCTGTAATCGCTGCCAAGTGCTTCAACAGAGTACTGAGTAAAGAGTCTGAATACTTCATAAATGTGATATTTACGTTTATTTTTTTATGCATTTTGTGTTGTCATTTTGGGTATTGTGTATAAATTGATGAGGAAAAAAATTATGAATGTATTTTAGAATACGCTGTAACTTAACAAAATGTGGAATATGTCAAGGGTCTGAATACTTTCCGATTGACGTGATGTGTCCGTTGCGTGTGCGATGTGTCCGTGCGTGTGCATGTATGTTGTCCGTGCGTGTGCATGTATGTGTCCGTGCGTGTGCATGTATGTGTCTGCTGCGTTGTGCATGTATGTGGTCCGTGCGTGTGCATGTATGGTCTGGCTGTGCATGTATGTGTTCCGTGCGTGTGCTGTATGGTCGGTGCGTGTGCATGTATGTGGTCCGTGCGTGTGCATGTATGTGTCCTGGTGCCTGTGCATGTATGTGTCCGTGCCTGTTGCATGTTATGTGTCCGTGCGTGTGCATGTATTGTCCGTGCGTGTGCGTATGTGTCCGTGCGTGTGCGATGTATGTGCGTTGTGTATGCATGATTGTGTAATGAGTTGTATGCGTAATACATTTTGAAAGTATTCCATCTATTACCAACGACTAGTCTCGTGATAACTAACTACAGGGAAATATATATATTTATGTTCGATCTAATAAACAAGTTGAATGCTCAGTTATTAAAAGAAAACATGGGATGACCACAAACGACTTCCAAAATAGCTGAATATGTTTTTTCCACTGGATTATTTGAGGCTATATGTCTGGGAAAAGGAGAACGTCCTCCACCCTTCTGGAACATTTTAAAGGGGCAATCTGGGATTGGTACATCACTTTTTTTTTTACTTTTAAATTAAATATGTATAGTTATTTATTTTTTATCTTACCCCATCAGAACCCAAAATACAAGCTTATTTTATTCCCATTTTTTGTAAATGTAATAAACACTGATAGCTTAAAAATATGCTTAAAACTAAACTTTGTTTCACCCAAAAAGTGTCCTGGTGATCATTTCTTGTTGTTTAAATCCCTGACTGTCATTAAAAGTGATTTGTTGAGGTTTTGTTACTGGAGACTTACTTGAGGGTAAATTGGATCAGATAAATCTACATCAACTTCTCACCATGTGTACTGAGAGGATGGGTGATGACAGTTTAAGGCTGTAATTACATGAAATACAGAGGGAGGTAGGAGAAAGGGTGTGTGCACCCACCAGGTAGGAACACAGCTAAATTATAGAGTAGTCAGGTAATAGTATCTTTGTTGACTCACAGAAAGGCAATGTGAATGCAATGGTTGGTTTATGAGGAAATTAGTTGTTGAGTTAATTTGATGTGTGGTGAATGGTGGAGGAGAGTTTAGASAAGTTTAGACAAGGAAACCAGTATGGGGGATGGAAAGGTGTGTAAACGAAAAATTCAGAGAAAAATATATGCTGTATTTCTTTACACATAATCCCATTTCAACAATAAAACATCAAACTTAACTGTTTGTTGTCACAGAATAAGCCACAATCAAGGAACATTTTCACTTGTTAGATTTACAATCATAGGATTCCACAATTGACAGAAAAGTGTATTATTACAATTCTTATTGTTATAATATAACAAAAACATTGCGACACATTTGTTTATACAATTCCTATATGCAAATGTAGCAGGTTTTCGTAAACCATAATTGCGTGATGAGTAAAGATGAGATGAGAAAAGAAGACTTGCTTTAGTTCCTCAAGCTAATACCTAGGCTTTAGCTCAGCAGGCTAACACAGTTTTGTGGTAGACAGGAGGTTCASTCTGTCACACAGAGACCTTTACAAGCCAGCATGTCCACCAGCCATCTCAGAGAAACTAGTAGATTGGAGACGCAARCCAACAACATGTCAATTCACTGACTTTGGCAAATATTTGACGTGCCAAGGCCTGTGTTTGCTTTCTTACCATCAGTACCATCAGCACAAAGTCAATTTGAAATAAATGTGTTTGTCACACMAGTGACACACATTTTGATTGCCTAGTCTTACACTAAGAGCTTGATGTACCAGAATCAGTCTAGATGCATTGAGAGGTGAAAAAGTCCCCCTTATAGCAGCAGGGGTAAACGTTTCCACTGTCTGATCGGCACATGCTCAGATAATAGGTCTAGCCTCCCAAACCACACGTGAGTAAACTGTGTGACAGTTGTGGAAGAATGCTCAATTTCACACTGATCCCTAAAGGAAATGTAAAACACATGGAATGTGAAAAGTGTACAAYTACTGTGTAAGGGCTGTTGTGATGAGGTTAGGAAAGAGGATCTTATTATYCAAGTTGCGGTGTTAAAGGRTGGCTCATTTCACCCCCACATACAGTAATGACACATGTTCACAGTGTCCATATTAGGACAGTCACACAGGTCCTAATATGGACACCGTGCAGTTTATTGTGAGATAGGTGATGTTTCAAATATGGAGGACAGACGAGAGGTCAATTTTTTTACTGTACATTATGGCAAAGCCATCCTAGCTTTGACTATTTTACCTTTTATACATAAAAAAATATATATATATATACCACTTTGTTGTAATTGTATCTACTAAAACATTCAAGAACCATCTTCATGACATGGTCAATGAGATGTACAACAGTTGATCCTACCAAGTTCAGTCTCAAACACAGACCTCTTTGTACTGTTCATGCCTAGCAGGCATATTCACTGCATCTATCATTTACATCTTCTCCAAAAAAGTGAAGTTTACAATCCACGTATTAATATTGGTCAGAACAACAAATTAGAGTGTAAACATCCTTTGGATTTTTTATGTTTTAAGTAGTTTGCTAATGTCTGTGATTGATGGTCAGGCACAAATGTTGACAGTTTAATTATTCAAACAGGAAAACAAGACGTTCTGGCCCAAAACGTGGAGAATTCCTGACATGTGCTTTAACAGGATTCAGGAATCTAAAATGACATATGATCTACAGCGTGGTCTGGTTATTTTTTTTTGCTACCATGAAACTAGCTGAACCTTTTTTGTCCAGCCCCTCTTGTCCAAGTGTCCTCATATGCAAAAGGCAGGTTGACGTTTATTGCCGTGTCCTGGAGGCAGAACTGAGCGATTTCCCCTTAGATAGGTCAGCTGCAAAGTCAAAATTGGTATATTGTAAAAATATATGAAAACAAAAATGAGCTTTTTGGTCTTAATTTAAGTTTAGGGTTAGGCATTATGGTTAGGGATAAAACAGTGGAGGCTCCTGAGGAGAGGACGGCTCATAATAATGCTGGAACGGAGCCAATGGAATGGCCTCAAACACATGGAAACCATGTGATGTTGTTGATACCTTTCCAACTATTCCGCTCCAGCCAGTACCACCTGCCCGTCCTCCTCAGTTGAAGTGGCACCAACCTCCAGATTGGATGACTTTGTGGCTGTGCCAGCTGGGACCACTTTGCAGAGGTGCCTCCAGAACAAAATTCATTGAAAAGGGAAAGCTGAAACAAGATGCTGTAAAACATGTAAAACATCAAGGTGTTTTGTTTCTGCTTTGTTTCCAGAAAATGTGATTGTTTACAACAAAAAATGTAAGCTATTCGGTCTCCCTGGTAACACTACAGGGATTCAGTAACTTCGAATGTACAGTGCCTTCGGAAAGTATTCAGACCCTTTGACTTTTTCCACATTTTGCTACATTGGAGCCTTATTCTAAAGTTGATTAAATAATAAAAACATCCTCAGAAATCTACACACAAAACCTCAGATGACAAAGTGAAAACAGGTTTTTAGATATTTTCGCAAAAAATAAATAAATACATAAATACCTTATATTGGGTATTGTGTGTAGGTTGATGAGGGACAAAACTATTAATCAATTTTAGAATGAGGATGTAACATTACAAAATGTGGAAAAAGTCAAAGGGGTCTGAAAATTTTGTGAAGGCACTGTACACATCTAGTCACAGCGTTTCATCAGTTTACTGAGTATGACTACTGTACTTCAGGGTTCAGAAGCCCAGCTCTAAATATGTCACACGTTATGCCATTCAATAAGTTCTATGTATTTCACACAGGTGTAACTATGTAGAGTAAGACACTGGGAGTCAAAATGTCTCATGTGGTGTTCTGAAGTAGTAAATTTCCTCATGGTCCAAGACATAACTGAATCCTTGATTTGTCTTGTTTAAAAAAAGCTGTCCATTTTTCTCCCAATGTGGTTTAGTACCTTGTCTGTGGTCGTCCTGTCCAGCTATGATACCTTCCAAATAAAAAAGAAGGTAAAACGCACAATTTATTATACACGTATTTTTACATTTGAAATGTAAATAAGGGAGAATGGACAAGCTTGTCGCCTATAAAACCCCTAAAAATAACAGCTCTGTCAGCGTTGATAGCCTTCCTGTCTGATTACTTGGAGGTCTTGGGGTTTTRAATGGCCAGTTTTCCATTTGAGAGACAGAGAATCCTTTACATTACAGCAAATCACACAGGCCTCTAGTGGACTAAAGTCCTGGGCTCCTGGTGAAATCAGAACAGGCCTGGACCCTACTGTGAGTAGAGTGGACAGCACAGGAAACAATACTAATTCCACCTGAGATCTGGTCTTAACCTACCTTTCAAAACTCAACCACAAACTGTACTGTACAGTATTACCTGTTTCTCATTAGAATATGCCAAAATAGTGACCTTTAACCTTTGTAGTTTTATGTCACCTAGGTTTATGTACTACTTATATGTCACTTTTGGAGGTCACGTTGGGGAAAATCCCATTTGCAGCTATACTCAATGTTTCCCATTTGTTTGACTGAGCGGTGACTTCTAAAAACATAAATCTACCTGAGCATCTATACCTACTGTATAGTTCTGTTGTCATAAGACTCTCCTCACTCAGCAATGTGTGGTATGTATGTGGCTGTGGCGGACAGGCGGTGGACAACAAAAGCTGTCTGAAGTCCATGTGAATGAATAAACAGTGGTTATCAGTGGTGAGTGCTCTTGCGGTTTGTTTAATGAGTCTCACTGCTGTGTTGTCAGACAGTGGCTGTGACTGGAGCAGACTGCAGGAATGCCGGGTCCTGTCTCAGTCATACTGTAGGCCTACTCAGTGTGGGTGTACTGTTGTTATCACCTGAAACACTGGTGCATRGGAGGAGTCAGCCAGGTCTCTGGGTTTTCCATGACTGTGTCAATGCAACTCTACAGTAAAAAGATACATGGAAGAGAGATGAAACATTTCACATTCGTCACAGGATCTCAATAAAAGTCAAAATAGGAGCATGTCAAAATAGTGTCATTTAACCAGTGTAGTTATATGCTACAGCTGACATTTGACTTATGTCACATAGCATGGTGAGGGTTAGGGACCGGTTAGAATGGAACACCACTACTACTGAGTCTTTCACATGGAAACGTAGCATGGTGAGGGTTAGGGACCGGTTAGAATGGAACACCACTACTACTGAGTCTTTCACATAGAAACGTTTGGCTTCCCAATCCATGTTGTCTGTAGTGTAAGACTCATTATAGTAACGTATAACTAATACTGTCACATTTTACTGTCAACATTCTGATCATATTTCTAAGGAGATATACTGTGTCCGCAACTAAAATGCTGATCAATACTAGCTGTGAGACGAACCCCAAGGGTGTACTGTGGTCACCGTTTGTTTGGCTGTTTGAATTATCAACATTGGTCAGCAACTGTGAAAATGCTAAGCATGGACAGACTGACCACTACATTATCAGCTATTTTACTATTTTGCCAAATGAACAGGCGTTGTTGCACGGCTGAGGAAAGACTGTGTAAGACAGGTACAGTGTAACTTTAACCACATCCCGTTGGAGCGTCATCGTCTGAGAGATCTGTTACTCTTTCCTCAGATCTTTCTTCCTTAATCAGGTCATTATCAGTCTAGCCAGGGTTATTACTACATCAGACTCTTCTGCGTCCCATATGGCATCCTATTCCCTATGTAGTGCACTACTTTTGGCCAGGTCCCATAGGACTCTGGTCAAAAGTAGTGCACTATATAGGGAAAGGGTGCCATTTGGGACGTGGCCAAGGTTTCCACACCTTGTGGAAACGTCTGTGGACGTCTCATAAAAAAACATTGTCAGCATAGCAACACTGCTTTCTGTTCATCAACAGGTGTTCCCCGGCAGCCAATGAGCTTCGAGGAGACAAATGAAGTGAATCGCTGACATATTTCAATGTGGCGAGAAGGGGAGGAGCCATGATAAAATAGCCAATGGGAGCGAAGCAGTTCTTGGCAGATTCTGAGTGGTTACAGTGCAGTGCAGCAAACCTTTCAGTTGGCACATGCTCACAACTGCCCATTCTCTGGCACGTCTCTCTAACTGAGGTCACCAGTCAATCAGTCTTGTGCCATGGGATGCACCTCATAAATACATTATTGATTACTTAACTATGTTAAAGGGCGTGAGTTTCACTATAGCAACAATCTTGTAAAATAACACTATCCTTTGATGTTAGTTTCTGTCTAAAGGTACTCTTTGGTTTACCTGCAACTTATTGATCCTTGACCTTGTGTAAAACCAAACAAAGCAGATTTAACCACCATAACAAAGAATCACTGCATACCTGATGAGCTTACGAAATCATTAACAATTTCTTAAGATATCTGTAAAATGACCATAAAAGTCATTTTAATCTGTAGCACGATTCCATTTGTAACTTTTTTCAGACAATATGCATTATGAGATGGCAGTAATTCAACCAGACATTAGTAAACTACTCACTCACTCACTCACTCACTCACTCACTCACTCACTCACTCACTCACTCACTCACTCACTCACTCACTCACTCACTCACTCACTCACTCATGGTTCTCTGTCTCTGTCTCTGTCTCTGTCTCTGTCTCTGTCTCTGTCTCTGTCTCTGTCTCTGTCTCTGTCTCTGTCTCTGTCTCTCTCTCCCATCATCCTGTCTTAGGCTAGCTGCACAATTAACTATCACCACCCACCGGCCCAACCCTACCCTATTACACAGGCTAAATTTACACATAACCATCATGCACTGGTAGATTTAGAAGAATCCCTATACTATCTCTGCTTTCTGCCTGCACCTTCACAAGCTAAATGTATACTGCACAACGTCAGTGCAGAAGTAACGTGGCTTCACTGCTTCACCGGTATTCTGTTCCAATGCTTTTGTCATTTGCAAACATTTGTGTTTCTGAATGTGATATCATCTGTGGTATGGTATCTGTAGCCTCATGTACTAAACACTGAGGTRGATAAATACATGGTTCTGTGGTTCTTTTATATTATACAAGGGCAAACATCATCTGTGGTTTTGTTACCAATACAAAGTATATAATCTGTGGTGTTGTTAGCATTACAAATGACATGTTGATAGCTCCGCGGTTACTACTATATTGTGACAATAGACACCATGAGCGATCCCCATCCGTGCAGCTGGCATTACCATAAATATAATTACGTTGTCYKWTGCAATTAACTGATACATAATCACTAACTCGAGAGTCGTCATTGATAAGTGTAATTTATTATGGCTGTTTATCATGTCTGGTTGCTATGTTACCAACTCGTTAAGCTTAAGCCTGTTATATAATATTGATTATGAGACATACTGTATCTTAGATACTATCAACATTTACAGTGCCTTCCGAAAGTATTCAGAACCCTTGACTTTTTCCAAATGTTGTTACGTTACAGTCCACAGACTGCCGGTGTGGAAACCTATTCTAAAATGGATTTWAAAAATTGTTTATCCTCAGCAATCTACACATAAATCCCCATAATGACAAAGCGAAAACAGGTTTATATAAAAAAAGAAAACGGAAAAAYCTTATTTTCACAAGTATTCCCTTTGCTTTGACACTCAAAACTGAGCTCAGGTGCATCCTGTTCCCATTGATCATCCTTGAGATGTTCCTACAACTTTATTGGAGTCCACCTGTGKTAAATTCAATTGATTGGACATGAAAGGTACTCAACTGTCTATAAAAGGTCCCACAGTTGACAGTGCATGTCACAGCAAAAACCAAGCTATGAGGTTGAAGGAATTGTCCGTAGAGTTCCGAGACAGGATTGTGTCATACATAAAAATGTCTGCAGCATTGAAGGTCCACAAGAATACAGTGCCCTCCATTATTCTTAAATGGAAGATGTTTGGAACCACCAAGACTATTCCTATCAGGCCTTTATGGTAGAGTGGCCATGAGAAACAAGATTCTCTGGTCTGATAAAACCAAGATTGAACTATTTGGCCTGAATACCAAGTGTCACGTCTGGAGGAAACCTGGCACCATCCCTATGGTGAAGCATGGTGGTGGCAGCATCATGTTGAGGGGATGTTTTTCAGCTACAGGGACTGGGAGACTAGTCAGCATCGAGGGTAAGATGAACGGAGCAAAGTACAGAGCGATCCTTGATGAAAACCTGCTCCAGAGCTCTCAATACCTCTGACTGGGGCGAAGGTTCACCTTCCAACAGGACTACGACCCTAAGTACACAGCCAAGAAAACGCACGAGTAGCTTCGGGACAAGTCTCTAAATGTCCTTGAGTGGCCCAGCCAGAGCCCGGACATGAAACTGATCCAACATCTCTGGAGAGACCTGAAAATAGCTGTGCAGCAACGCTCCCCATCCAGCCTGACAGAGCTTGAGAGGATCTGCAGAGAAGAATGAGAGAAACTCCCCAAATACAGGTGTGCCAAGCTTGTAGCGTCATACCCAAGAAGACTTAAGACTGTAGTCGCTGCCAAAGGTGCTTCAACAGAGTACTGGGGAAAGGGTCTGAATAATTAAGTAAATTTAATTTTTCCAGAGGGGGATTTTCTCTATAAATTAGCAAACATTTCTAAAAACCTGTTTTTGCTTTGTCATTATGGGGTATTGTGTAGATTGATGAGGGAATAAAAAAATCAATCAATTTTAGAATAAGGCTGTAACGTAACAAAATGTGGAAAAAGTCAAGGGGTCTGAATACCTTCCGAAGACACTGTATGTGTCAAGACAGAGTCATGTCATTGAGGGCAACTTTTGTTGTCAGTGAATGAACAATTGCAACATTTCAAAGACAGGTAGATGCTTGGAATTCTGCTAAATGTATTGCACTGCATGCAGCTACGGTATTTTTGAGTTGACTTATTTGAATACACAAATGAAGGTGGTTGGAATGAGCAACAGGTGCGCTGGTTGTTGTCTGTTTTCTTCACTTCTGCTCTTTGATTTAGATAAGAAAATAGGACATCTGCAAATTTATCTTATTTTCTCAATGTTAACTGACAAATATTTGCCTAGTTAACCCTCAAATGAGGAAGTTACATTTATTTCCACTGTTCTTCGCCTGTAGTTCAACTTTTCCCACTCTGCCTGCACATTTCCATCGGTCAAAAGGCTGTTAGCACACCTGGCCGCTTGTTGTTATTCTCCATGTAAATGTATGAGTATGTAAAGTATCTAAAGTAATCATTGGGCAGTACTGAATAATAACCTTGTATTCTCCTAGGATCAATGCAGCAATAAAACCAGTGACGTGGGCGTGTCTCCAGCACAGATCATCTCCCAGAAACAGACAACTGCCGGACACATCTGCTTGTTTGGTGGCATATTGGGCTCAGTGCATCACATCATATGGCCCAGGTCTAGTCTGAATGAGGGAGATKCACACTAGCGGAAGGTTGGCACTCTGCTTGTGGACCAGCTCTGGCTTAAGGGTAACCTTACAAGTTCCTGTAGTTGCTCCCAACAGATCCTTGTCCTCTGTGGCTATTTAGTGACCTCCCAGTGAAGTTGAACCATTAACTAAAACCTTTCACTAAGAACTTTTCCTTCAGCAACAGCCTATTGAACACACAAAGTAAGCATGTTGTACATGCAGCAGCAAACACCTGCTTCTGTCAATACATCTATCTCCGAAAGTGTTATGAAGAGAAGTAACCAAGCATTTACTACTACTGAATACCTTTCCGTTTGATTTAATCCCTGCACCGTCCAAGAGTTGCAAGCTGGMCGTCACGCCCTGACCGTAGAGAGCTTTTTATGTCTCTAGTTTGGTTTGGTCAGGGTGTGATTTGGGTGGGCATTCTATGTTCTTTTTTCTATGTTTTGTATTTCTTTGTTTTGGCCGGGTATGGTTCTCAATCAGGGACAGCTGACTATCGTTGTCTCTGATTGGGAACCATACTTAGGTAGCTTTTCCCCACCGATGCTTTGTGGGTAGTTATTTTCTGTTTTGTGTTTCTGCACCTGACAGGACTGTTTCGGTTTCGTTCATTCTCTTTGTTATTTTGTTATAGTGTTCAGTTTAAATAAAAAGCATGAACACTTACCACGCTGCGCTTTGGTCCGATYMTTCCTCATCCGACGACGACACCCGTWACACTGGCTGGCTGCTTTAGCCATTGAAATTGATGTCCGCTCCCTAAGGTCATCAATCTTTCTTGTTGTACACAGTAAGTAGGACTGTGGGAAATGGAGGCAGATTGCAAGGTGAAAGTCAACACTTAAACATTGGGAGAGTGGGAACCTGAAACCCACCTGACTCCAATGAGGAGTGCTCCTCCTCTGCTCCCCTTCCACCTTCAAACCCCAGTTCTCCCGGAGTCTTGGGTCGCCAGGGATGATAAAACGATGTCACCAGGGAAGATATGTTTTCAGCCTATGATCTGAAAGCCATTCCTGAAGACTTGTCGTCAGATTGTGTGTTTTTTTGTCGCTTCCCTGAAAAATCATCAGTGACATGATCGTTGTTGTTCTTGTACATTGCTCCTTCCCCCCGCGTGGCTCTACGGTTTCTTCTTCTGCCTGGTCGTTCTACTGGGAACAGGGGAAGCTGGCCTGCATGGGACTCTACGGTTTCTTCTTCTGCCTGGTCGTTCCACTGGGAATAAGGGAAGCTGGCCTGCATGGGACTCTACAGGTTCTTCTTCTGCCTGGTCGTTCTACTGGGAATAGGGGAAGCTGGCCTGCATGGGGCTCTACAGTTTCTTCTTCTGCCTGGTTCTTCTTACTGGGAATAGGTGCAATTGGCCTGCATGGGGCTCTACAGAATCTCTTTGCTTTTCTCTACATGTATATGACTACCAAGCCATCGTACTGGGTTTAACACAAAAGTGCTAATCTCCATGCATGTGGTGTGAGAACATTCCAAAATACACACACAGACTGAAGGATTCATTTATATTTTTGCTTAAAAATATCACCTGATTGCAACAATTGTTTTGACCACATTCGGATTTCTAAACGTCTACCCAGCCTGCTGTATGGCTATCAGTTGTGCAAGGGGACAATCACCTTATAGGCCTAGATATCCAACAGAAATATCTGGAACTTTTGGGGTGATTTTATAACGAGCATAGAAGTTGGTAGAACAACAATAACAAAAACAGAAGCCTTTTCTTTCAGCCTTGGTATTATCTATTGCTGTCCATGATAGCATAGAGCAGACTGCTGGCCCCCCACACACACACACAGTCCCTCCACCACCACAACACGTGCAGGCCTCTGTCTGACCAAGTAAGGCCAGGGACGGCCTGCACACAGCTGTGACTGTCCAGCCGTGATATCAGCAGGAGCATGCAGAATGTGTGAGGGGATTGTATGCACGTCCACACAGCACACGCACGCACGCACGCCACGCACGCACGCACGCGCACGCACGCCACACACACACACACACCACACACACACACACACACACACACACACACACACACACACACACACACACACACACACACACACACACACACACACACACAACACACACACACACACACACAGAGACACACACAAACACACACAGAGGGGCCTTTATACTGGCCTGGCGTATCGTAGCATATCCTCTCTAGATTCAAAACAAAGGCTAAAGGGATTCACTGCTGTTGCTTCAGATTCTGTCCTGTGTGACTTCTGTTGAACCCTGCCATTAGAGTGCCTTATTACAGACATTCAGTGATCACAGGTGGCCTGGCACGGACACATCTGCTTAAAAACCTGTCACTGACACACTGACATTTGTTTAACTAACAGTGTTCATTTTGCCAATACAGTATGTTAATATAATATTTACAAATATTTGAGTTTTTACATTCAGAACTGTCATTGACATACCACGACTTGTTTGACTTCCTGTTGACAAAAATTAGAATTAGAAAATGTACATCAACTGTCACAGACACACTAACTTGTGTTATTTCATAGTTTTGATGTCTGCACTCTTATTCTAAATTGTAGAAGATAGTAAAAAATTAATAAAACCCTTCAATGAGTAGGTGTGTCCAATCCTTTGACTGGTACTGTATGTTACGTCTCCATGAGACGCCATCTTAACCAATTTCATTTGGCTTCAATGCGCTAATGAGTCTTCACATAGGAATAATGGTTTCATGTGATCGATGGCTTTGTCCATTCATATATACAGTTATTGGTCAGTACACAGTACCCAATACTTTTTACAATTTATTGACCAATGAAAACTTAAATAAATATAGGTCATATTCCTCTGTTTTTTATCGACTGACCCCAAATTTGAACTCAACTGTAAAATATTAGGAAAATGTATGTTAAAGGAAGATGGTGAATCACCAGTACAGAATGTAGACAGCAACGCCAAACAAAAGAGCCCTTCATTGGTTGCTGTGGACAGGTAGCCTACAACTGCTGCTACTACTACTACTACTGCTGCTACTACAACTGCTACTACTACTGCTACTACTACTCTACTGCTACTGCTACTACTGCTACTACTACAACTGTCACTACTACTCTACTGCTACTACTGCTACTACTACAACTGTCACTACTACTACTACTACTACTACTGCTACTACAACTGCTACTACTACTACTCCTACTACTACTACTACTGCTACTACTACAACTGTCACTACTACTGCTACTACTGCTACTACCCCTATTACTACTACTACTACTACTACCAAACAAAAGAGCCCTTAATTGGTCGCTGTGGACAGGTAGCTACTACTACTACTAATCCAAATGACCTGGCACAGTTGCTATCCAAGACACCATAGCATGATTGGAAATGAGCAGTAATCATCCCTTTCTGTTCAAATGTCTAGCCTACCTAGTTCATTATTAATGCTATTAATGTGATATATAATGTTGAATGAATCACTACTAATTGACAACAATATGCTCATTCGTGAATATAAATGCAGGTGATAAAAGCATGTTGCATATTGTTTATGATGTGCTTCCAAGATAAATGATGATTTCTCTCTCATCAGACTCATTTTCCTGTTCATTAAATCTTGTTTATGTAGAAACGGTGAGAAAACACATACAGATAGCTGGCTATTTGAGAGGGGCCTGTCACATGCACACACACGCACCCACGCAAGCAACACACACACACACACATATCTCTGGCCCTAGATATGAAAGGTCTTTTGATTCGCGTTGGCCAACATGTTGTTTTTTGATCCCTCTCCTTTCATCCCCTTTCCTAATATTTAGAGGATTGGCATAGCTGTTTACACTGTGCATTCGCCTCTGCTTTTGAAGTGCAGGACGCACTAGGCTCGCAGCAGGCGCTCCAGTAAAACCAACCAGAGACTCAACCCACACGGTTTCTAATATAGATCAATGGGAGTCAAATGGAGGCCAGGCCAAGGGAGGAGGAAAACGTCAGCTGGCCTGAACACTTGTTCTTACTCACACTAAGATCAGGGGCCTGGTGTCTCCCGCTCCCTCCCTCGCCCTCCCTCGCACCCTGAATCAAGTGCAGAGGCCGACCCCTGTGTCCCCCCCTGTCTCCCCCCGGTCCCACAGGACACACCTGCTCCTGTTGATGGTGAAAGCAGCAGTGTTTTGGTAAGCCTGAATGCTAACTTTGAAGGCTAGCACAACAGTCCACCACCCCCATCCCAGCCTCCAGCAGCCAGACAAGGCTGTAAATCTGGCCCAGTGAGAGTGGGATTGTGGGAGTTATCGGGATAGGAAGGCCCGACAGCCTGGTTGTCCTTGAGGGAGCGTTTGTAAAGATGTTTACCTTTCGGGCTGAGCTCACTACTGCATGCCGGATGGACTCTATTCAACACTCTGACTGACAAACGACAAGTGCTTTACAGGCTGATTGGTGCCTTGGGCTTTCGGCTAATGAGGTGCTCTAGAGAGCTGCACTCACAGCAGAGCAGTTTATTAGCCTACTGTACAAAGCAGAGAACCTTTACAGAGCAGTATGACTACACCACAGAACTTCCATCTCCATTTTGATATTCACCCTTTTCTTCATGACATTATAATTCTTGTGGATAATATGTGATATCTAATTTAATCTGTTTAAAAAAGTTTGATCGGGTTAGCTACATGAATAAGTAAAAGTGTGCTATAGATATACAAATGACCTTATGGACTTTTTGAGGGTATGCTGATTCCTATTGGGTAGTCTTTCTGCTTAATAAACTCCTTCAACAGTAGAGAACTGATGAGAACTATTTCATTTACACTAAATAACCCCAAACTACCCCAAACTAATCCAAACTACCCCAAACTACCCAAATAACCCCAAACTACCCAAACAACCCCAAACTACCCAAAACCCCAAACTACCCCAAATAACCCCAAACTACCCCAAACAACCACCAAACTACCCCAAACTACCCCAAACAACCACAAACTACCCAAACAACCCCCAAACTACCCCAAACTACCCCAAACAACCCCAAACTACCCAAACAACCACAAACTACCCCAAACTACCACAAACGACCCCAAACAACCACAAACTATCCCAAACTACCCCAAAAACAACCACAAACTACCCCAAACTACCACAAACTACCCCAAACAACCACAAACTACCCCAAACTACCCCAAACAACCACAAACTACCCAAACAACCCCAAACTACCCCAAACTACCCCAAAACTACCACAAACAACGCCCAAACTACACCAAACAACCCCAAACTACACTAAACAACCCTAAACTACCCCAAACTACCCAAAACAACACCCAAATATCAAAATATAACAATTTTACAGCCATTACAAAACTACGACCCATCCACAGGGTGTTAAAATGTAAACATGTCCCTGCTGCCTGTCAGCTGCCATCTGTCACGAGTGGTCAGCTACTGTATGGCCATTATATACACACTGCACTCCCCACAGAGACCTGTAATGTAGACATTGTCATGCTGTACAAACAGCCTTCCTCTCCCCTCTTTCCACACTCACTACTGTACAGTAGGCCATGGTGTCTGGGGTATGTGTTAAGTGTTGCCTAATAACCTCATACAGTAGCTAATACTGGAACATTTTAAGATCATCTTTCAAAATGTGTTTTTAAATATATTTTAATGAGGGGTTTTCAGATGTTATGACCAGATAGTGAGAGGAAAGTGTCCCACTTCATGTTCTCTGCTGCGGCTGGTGTGTGTGTGTTGTGTGTGTGTGTGTGTGTGTGTGTGTGTGTGTGGTTGTGTGTGTGTGTGTGTGTGTGTGTGTGTGTGTGTGTGTGTGTGTGTGTGTGGTGTGTGTGTGTGTGTGTGTGTGTGTTGTGTGTGTGTGTGTGTGTGTGTGTGTGTGTGTGTGTGGTGTGTGTGTGTGTGCCAGTGTGCCCCTGAGCATGCCTCCATACGGGTGTCTGGGGCAAGACCTGACATCGTGTGTGTGTTGTGTGCATGTGTGTGCGTGGGTTTGTGCATACACAGTTGTGTGTGTGTGTGTGTGTTGTGTGTGTGTTTGTGCATGCACATTTGTTGTGTGTGTCTGTGCCTCTGTGCATGCCTCCATACCGGTGCCAAGCAGCTCAGTGAGAGGTTATATGAGTGTGTGGTCCGTCCGTTGCAGTTTGTAATATGGTCAGAGACGAGAGAGAGGATGAGAGTGGTCAAGCCTGTGGCCCATAGCCCTGGGTGTGGGCAAGCATCGGTGCCAATGGTACCAATGCCATGGACGGACCGACCAGAGTCTGTGCCATGAGGAATGCAGCCTCGCAACCACAAGGAACGCAGGGTTCCATACTGCCGTCTGAGAACCTGACCCAAACTGACTCAGTAGAGTGCAGGCATGGGAGGGAAATTAAAAACCCAATCAATCATTATATTATTGACCCAAATGGGAATTTGTTAGGCCAGCTTTAGGTGGGCAGACCTCAGCTTCTCAGTCTTTGAAAGATAGAGAGAGAAGGGCGAAAAAGAAGATAGAGAGAGAGCGAGAGAGAGAGGGGGGGGAGAGAGACAGAAAGAGAGAGAGAGAAAGACAGAGAGACAGACAGACAGGTGCCGATGGAGAGAGAGACAGAGAAAGAGAGAGAGAGGGTGGGGAACAGAAAGAGAGAGAGAGAGAAAGACAGACAGACAGACTGGTGCCGATAGAGAGAGATACAGAGAAAGAGAGAGGGAGAGGGGGGGACAGAAAGACAGAGAAAGAGAAAGACAGACAGACACACAAATTGGTTCCCGAGGGTGGGGGGAGGCTGGTGCTTATGGCTAAAACCCAGGGCACTGACAGTGTGCCAGGGTTGGACAGACAGAGTCTTACCAGGCAGCAGCAGCACCAGCCAATACAAGGTCTCCAGTCAACGTCAGAGTGCGCCAGGCCTGTTTGGACTGCAAATTATTACTGGCTGATGGTCTATTATTTTACAAGCAGCCGCTGTTGTTCAGATAGAGGGGTGGTGTGGGGACGCACGTCTCTGCCAAAAGAGGAAAGGGGGAGTCAATTACTTAAACCATCTTTGATAATTACTGGAGCGGCCGCATGTTCTGGACTAAGGCTTTAATGGCACCCTATTCTCTATATAGTGCACTATTTCTGACCTGAGCCCTATATGGACCGTGGTAAAAATAACACACTTTGTAGGGGATAGGGTGCCAATTGGGAGGCATCCTAAGTATAGGGCTGTAATAGAACGATTTGTGCTGTTTTCATATTCAATAAAAAAAAGAGGGGAGGGTGGGACGTGTAATTTTCTCCTTAGAATCAACACCTCTGTTTGAATAGAGGAGAGTGAACACGGYTTTTACTTAGTAATGTCCTCCACATTTTTATCAAAAGGTCATTTGGGTTCARGTAACGTTGGACATTGAGAGTAAGAACAGTGGTGCTACTGTTCATTCCAACACAGCTCAGCAAAAGTGATAGAAATACAGGCCTATGAGATACAAGTTGTTAGGTTTCCACGGAAACACAGGCCTTGGTATAAAATGGCCAGCAATGAACTAATGATCTTGTCAACAACAGTATTCAGATACACATAGAGATATTCGTCTGGTTAGGAAAGAAATGAGTGATACGTGATGGTGCTCTTGGATAGTGTGTTAACAGTGCCAAGCTGTTTTTTCTCTCTTCTAGTCAACTAGTGGAAGCAATAAGGCGGGATTCATCCATAGAGCAGCCAATAGACAGTCCCATAGACCAGCTTTTAAGGCAGTTTTCCCTGATGTTTTGTGGAGCTGCATTAACGGTAAACGCTGCAGATTTTAGGCTCAATCGGAAAGACCTTTAAATGTCAAGCGTGCTACAATGTGCTGTTTACCGCGGATGGGATTGAATACCAGCCAAAGTCCCATACTACTTTTTATTATACTGTTTTGAATTTGTTCAAAACTTGCTGGTTTTTGGCTCTCACTGTTTGTGTGGTTTCCTGCCCTAAATGCATTCTGTGCTTCAAAATGTCCACCCACAGTGTTTATAGAGTCAGTTAAATGGGACAAGTATATAATTTCATAACACTAAGACTAGAGCCTTAAGTGAGTTTAAGAAGTCATGTCACTGACTGAAGAAATGTGTGTTTTGTCACTCTCCATGAAAGAGGCTGGGATTATCACTATTTTTCCAACCCTCTCAGACCAGTTCATACATAGGGAAACCTAGCTACCATTAGTACTTTTTACAAGTTCTCCTTACAAGTGATGTGGGTTGAATTGAATTGCAACTTATATCGCCAAGCTGGAGCTAACATATGTTATGGTGGAGGCAGTCACTGGCATTTTCAGAGTCCTCAATGAGGGTCATAAAATTGAGTCTGATGGCTAATTTTAGCTGCAATCCAATCCCTGACAATAAGTTACAAGCCTTGCGGGACCCTTTAGTCAACCCATGTCTGGCACTGCCACAGTTGAAAAGTGCCTGTAAAATAATAACTTTTTGGAGAAAATCTGGTGTTGAAAGGAGCCACTCACTCCAGATAGTTGGATAACATACATAGAAAGTGAAGTTCAGTGTGTCTGACAAATGTTCGGGAAAGTAAAAACCTGTTTTCGCATTGTCATATGGGTATTATGTGTACCATTGATGCGATATTTTTGTATTTAATCCATTTTTAGAATAAGGCTGTAACGTAACAAAATGTGGAAAAAGTGAAGGGGTCCGAATACTTTCAAATGCACTGTAGGTTGAATCATATAATAATACTGTATGTAGTGTAGTCCCATTCAGACGTGCTTCATCTAATATCATTCATTTTATCACAGCCTAGCTGGGCTGTGTTCATTAGGGCACGCAACGGAAACAAAAAGGAACTTTCTTCCCAGCTGTTTCAACCTTTTATCTTTCGTTTAGTGCCTAATGAACACAACCCTGGTTCTCGGGTGCCCAGCGCCAGTCCAGAGAAGCCTCTGCAGGAAGAATGTGCCAAGGTCTCTCTCACACACACACACACACACAAGACGCACGCAACGGACACACGCACGCACGCACGCAAGCACACGCACGGACGGCACGACACACACACACACACACACACAACACACCACACACACACACACACACACACACACACACACACACACACACACACACAACAACACACACACACACACAAACACCACACACACACACACACACACACACACCACAACACCCACACACACAACACACACATTCATTACCTGCCATGGTGTTCTCCTGATTATGTGATTCTCACTATATTAAACAGTGTATGTATTTTATGGAGCTGTTGGCGGGTTCGAGCAGCGGCTAATTCAACTCCAAGAGCCCCCACTGCCAGGAGGCAGGCTGGGTAGTTTGAATAATGTTTGCTTTTGATACCCTGTTGGCATTGATCGCTCTTCTGACACTCCTGAATGCTTCATTGGCTAATATAGAAAGTGTTGTCAGTAACAAGCGACAGTAAACACTTCCTGTGGGTGAACACACACTGATTTATTTCTCCTAGTTGTCATTTATGATGCAAGGGTGACGATTATGTTGTAGTACTCGAGTCCGCTCTCCAGACCACGTATTGAGTGTCTTGGTCTCCATGTTTCCTCGGTCTTGACTCGGTCTTGACATCTCAGACCAGTGGAGTACCAAAGTAAATAAACTCATCATTATCAGCCACCGTTCAGTCAACCATCAAACCGCTTCGCCAGGCCAAATATCCACAATCTTTTATGACACATTTATTTATCATCGCTATTGAAAACTGGGCTTCCTACTTTACTGGTAACATGTGTTCGACAGAAATACTGGACATTTTGAACTCTATTTATGGTAGCGATCTGACACATTACAATCATCGTCTTGAATTGGACTCGCATTATTCTGGTTGTCGGTCTTCATCGGACTCGCCCACCTCGTCTCCGTCCATTCTCGGTCTTGTCCCCCCCTCACGTCGGTCTGATCTTGTACTGTGGTCTTATCCCCCCTCCACGTCGGTCTCGGTCTTGCCTTGGTCTTATCCCCCCTCACGTCGGTCTCGGTCTTGACTTGGCTTATCCCCCCTCACGTCGGTCTCGGTCTTGACTTGGTCTTATCCCCCTCTCACGTCTGGTCCTCGGTCTTGACTTGGTCTTATCCCCCCTCACGTCGGTCTCGGTCTTGACTTGGTCTTATCCCTCACGTCGGTCTCGGTCTTTGAACTTGGTCTTATCCCCCTCACGTCGGTCTCGGTCTTGACTTGGTCTTATCCCCCCTCACGTCGGTCTCGGTCTTGACTTGGGTCTTATCCCCTCACGTCGGTCTCGGTCTTGACTTGGTCTTATCCCCCTCCACGTCGGTCTCGGTCTTGACTTGGTCTTATCCCCTCACGTCGGTCTCGGTCTTTGACTTGGTCTTATCCCCCTCACGTCGGTCTCGGTCTTGACTTGGTCTTATCCCCCTCACGGTCGGTCTCGTCGTCCGCGTCGGTCTTGACTTGGTCTTATCCCCCTCACGTCGGTCTCGGTCTTGACTTGGTCTTATCCCCCCTCACGTCGGTCTCGGTCTTGACTTGGTCTTATCCCCCCTCACGTCGGTCTCGGTCTTGACTTGGTCTTATCCCCCCTCACGTCGGTCTTGGTCTTGACTTGGACTCAATTTTCTCCGTTATTGGTCTAGACTCGGTCTCGCTTTAGGTAGTCTCGAACACAGCACAAGTGATAATAATTAGACCTGGCATGCCATTCAGGATCATGTATAGTGTTGGGCCCATATTAGCAAAGTGCTGATCTAGGATCAGGTCCCCACTGTACATGTATTCTTATTCATTATGATACAAAAGGCACAATGGATCCTAGATCTGTTGGTTTATCTGTTCATGGGCTTGTGTTAGTGATACCTCTGGCACTGTCTGACAGTGGCACTGAGGGTTGGTTCCAAGTGTCCCACAGACAGTACAACACTGCCACCATGTTGGCACTGTGTACTGCGCACTGCGTTGGCTCTTTGTACTGCACAGCCCCACAGGCCAACATGTCTGTCCCCTTTATCTCTGTCACATCAGATCATGTCCTACTTATCCAATGGTACCAGACCTGGGTTCAAATATCATTTGAAATAATTTCAATTACTTTAGCAGTGCTTCATTTAGTTCGCCTGTTGCAATATAGAAACGTCCCAGAAGCACAAACCCCTCCCTTATGGCACTGCAGTAAGGCAAACACAAACACCCAAAGTGTTTTTGAACTCAGATCGGAATTCTGCCTGTGATGTGAAATGYATGTAGCTCTTGTAAAACCAGGCTCATCTGTGTCATGTCAGGCATCCCAAAGGGACACTGTGGGGTCTGATCAAAAGTAATGCACTATATAGGGAATAGGATGCTGTTTGGGATGCGACCATGGTGGAAAACATAGTGACTCACCACCCCCTGTACCTCAGTACCTGCAAGACGTCTCTTTAAAAATAGTAATTACGCTCTATTGAGTTTCTGATAAGCGGTCTGCTGGTCAGAGCTGTTTGTTCGTAGATAAGATGAAAACTTCCACATGAGAGAGGAAGGTATACAATAGGGCATTGTCTCAAATGGTACCCTGTTCCCTTTATAGTGCACTGGGCCCATAMMGCTCTGGTCAATGGTAGTGCACTGTAAAGGGAATAGGATACCATTTGGGATGTAGCCTAGAAGTGGAAGTAGATGATAGGGGAGTTCTCTCCAGCCGACTTTAATCTCATGAGGTATTTCCACCCACTGCAGGGGGATCTACAGTACATCYTACATTAATGACACACCGTCTAAAAGAATGCATGTGAATTTAGCCTCTTTGGTAGATGTCATAATGCCGAAGCGAGTGTCTGAAACACGTGAGAACAGAAGAGGTAACCACAGTGACTGAGGCAGTACTATGGTTGAAACCTCAGGGACAAAACGATCTGTATTTTATTTAACCCATCTCACCATACCTACACATCTAATACAGGCTCCGACCCTGCCTTAAAAAAACATAGAATAACACAAAACCTCTCAGATAAACCCCCAGTGTTTATGGTGTCTGCCCTTGTTGACACAGAGATTCCCTTACCACTTGTGTTAAATGTACCAAGTTGTGTTATTCTACCGAGGCCAAAAACTGAAACAATTACTGAAAATGGGTCTGGGGCGGGCTGAGGCGGGTTGAAGCTGAGAGGAGGCCTGTGTTTGAAATAACAAAGACGTGTGACTGTTTAGATCTGATCAACTCCACCAAGTGTTTCCCCTAATGCCTCTGAAAATAAATAGCAGGGTTGAGAGGGTGAATGGGAGCTTGGTCCTGGACTAAACCGCAGGGGCAGCGGTGGCGAGGGCTTGGAGGGCTTGTTTTAGGGGGTTGGACCAGACGGGTAGTGGGACGGGAACCCCATCATTGTAGGCACCGTGTGTTAAACGGGTTAGTTAAGTGGTTGGACTGACATACAGCACACAGACGACACTGATACAAAACACACATACAGTACATATGTACACACACACCACATTCACCACCACACACCACACAGACACACACACACACTCACACAGACACAACACTCACACAGACACACACACACTCACACCACAGACACACACTACACAGACACACTCACACAGCACATACCCACTCACAAGGCACATACCCACTCACACAGACACACACACAGACACACACAGACACACACAGACACACATAGACACACACACACTCACTAAAGTACCACCAGCCTTTTAGAGGCACAATATTATTCTGCCTGTCATCAACGGAAGATTCATGAGGGCAGGGTAAAAATCCATGACTGTCAATAAACAAACAGTAGGCCTCCACTGAGTTGCATTTACCCGTCACAACACAGGGGTCTGAATGCTTCCCCACTTTGATCATCTAAACATATTGTTCAGTGTCAGTAATGTCACACTATACCTATGGAAAGTGTGAGAGCAGTTCCTACAGCTCCACATATCTACCCATCTTTCCATAGACCTAGATCATAACAAAATGCAATGAAAATAATGAATAAACATCTGTTACAGAAATAAACATCATCTTAACTCTGGCAGTATTGTTGTTCGATATCAGCGATATTTATGACAGAAAGTATATGTAACATTATGTCAGTGGTGTGTGTACGTGAACACAGTCCATGAATGGGTTCAACTCTAACATGTCAGTGTGTCTTTCTCTACAGCCTGTCCAGTCTTGCCCTGAAGCTGAGATGACAGGTCAGGTTGTCCTGGTCTCACACCTTAGTACCATTGGAATCACCCTGAGGTGTTTGGTGGAGTTATACACAGCAAAGGGTGACATCATCCAGTGTAATGGGCCTAAAAATAGAAGGCTTTTACGATGTCTGGATGCCCACGTCCACTAAGCCAACACTTCCTGCTGATGTCATACCTGTGTGTCAGAGGCGGGGTTCGGGGGAGAGGTGAGTTGCGGTCACACCTATCAGGGTTCTAGAGGTCTGTGAAACAGTGGGGGCTGGGGGGGAAAGGGGGCAGTGGAGGCCAGTGGTCCATGAACCCCCCCCCCCTCCCATTCAGGAAGTAGAGGTTAAAACACTTTACTGCAGAATCATTCATGTTCAAATGGAAGCGGTTCAAAGGTTTTATATATTGTTGAAAAGTAATGAAAAAATGTAATCATTGAGATTCATTATATTATATTATATAATGTTCATTGACTACAGCTCAGCCTTCAACACATAGTGCCCTCCAAGCTCATCATTAAGCTCAGGCCCTGGGTCTGAACTCTGCCCTGTGCAACTGGATCCTGGACTTCCTGATGTGCCACCCCCAGCTAGTGGAAACAACACCTCCCCTTCGCTATCCTCAACACAGGGCCCACAAGGGTAGGTGCTCAGTCCCTCCTGTACTCCTTGTTCACCCATGACTGCATGGACATGCACGCCTCCAACTCAATCATCAAGTTTATAGAACGACAGTAGTAGGCCTGATTACCAACAATGACGAGACAGCCTACAGGAGGAGGTGAGGGCCCTGGCAGAGGTGGGCCAGACTGTTAAATAGCCATCACTAGCCAGCTACCACAGGCTACTTAACCCCACTTGCCGCCTATATACATAAAGTTGGATCACTGGCCACTTTAGTAACGGAACACTAGTCACTTTAACAATGTTTACATACTGCTTTACTCATCTCATATGTATATACTGTATTCTCTTCTACTGTATTTAGTCAATGCCACTAATATTTATATTTCTTAATTCCATTCTTTTATTTTTAGATTGTGTTGTATCGTTGTGAATTGTTAGATACTACTGCAGTATTGGAGCTACTGTAGGAACACAAGCATTTTACTACGCCCGCAATAACATCTGTTAAATGTGTGTATGTGATCAATAAAATTCCAAAACCCCCACATTGTAGCCCTTTCCTGCAGTCAAATGACCTCATGGGTGGAATGTTATTCATATTTTCATTAATTTCATAATAAATAAGCATTCTTTTTTTTTAAATGTAGAAAATCCTGGTGATTCTCTGTCAAACGGTTTTGTTATATTTCAGTCTTATGTGATGTATATAAATAGTAATATTGGGATGCCAACTCAAAATGAGATAACAATTCAACTCTATATATGACATGGTACAGCTGTCTACCTTTTTTAAGTCCATAGCCGTTTGTGTGAGATGGATACTTTTGTTTCAAAGTGGATTTGTTTAAGACTACCAAGAATAACTCTGTGAAAATGATTTAGCCCACTGCAGCAATTAAAAAGCGTTGAGTATGATATGGAACGATGGTTTCCAGGCTCAAGTCTCGATAATTAATATGAATCAACTTTTTATAGTTCCATGATCCCTCTCTCACAGCAGCAGGACACTGGGATAGGCTACATGATCCCTCTCTCACCAGCAGCAGGACACCGGATAGGCTACGTGATCCCTCTCTCACCAGCAGCAGCGACACTGGGATAGGCTACGTGATCCCTCTCTCACCAGCAGCAGGACACTGGGAAGGCTAGTGATCCCTCTCTCACCAGCAGCAGGACACTGGGATAGGCTACGTGATCCTCTCTCACCAGCAGCAGGACACTGGATAGGCTACGTGATCCCTCTCTCACCAGCAGCAGGACACTGGATAAGGCTACGTATCCCCTCTCACCAGCAGCAGGACACTGGGATAGGCTACATGATCCCTCTCTCACCAGCAGCAGGACACTGGGTAGGCTACATGATCCCTCTCTCACCAGCAGCAGGACACTGGGATAGGCTACATTATCCCTCTCTCACCAGCAGCAGGACACTGGATAGGCTACATGATCCCTCTCTCACCAGCAGCAGGACACTGGGATAGGCTACATTCTTTGCTAAATTCATTGGAAGAGGAAGCGCCCTCGTATTAAATTCTCTACACTTCAGTGGGAAAAATGTGCAGGTTGCCAAAATACCTCAAATGTAAAATTATATTTTTGGACTTCCATCTAACACCTCTGTAGTCATGGTTACATCCTAATACAGCTGTATCTTGGCGCCCCTGGAGAAAAAATGAGTTGCCCCTCACAGACATAATCCATTCCAATATCCCTCTCAAACACTGCGAACTCAAATTTGGTCTTATCATCGCGCAACTTATCTCAGTCTGGCGCCTGGCTGGTAAACATACAAAAACCAATCTCAAATACCATCCTCACCTTCGCTTATTTCACAACCGCACTCTCCACCTAGGTAGAACACTTTTCATAAGGGGTCTAAAAGAGGGATTCTCATTCTCCTATATTACTGAAGGCTACTATCTCTGTGCATTCCAAGGTCTCCAGAAGCAATGTAACTTAACAGCACTTTCTTTTACTTACAGTTCTGCTTTGCGTGCATATGGATTCCCTTGGCCTATCCAATCCTATCCACAAATGATTTATTCATAGTCGTACACGGGAATGGTTTATTAATTACATTCTCTGCTGCTTCAAATTACTCAGAAACCAATCCCTTCCCATGCCTCATGGAAGAAAGGTCTCGTGTGTAGTACTGTGGACCAATTGGACCAGAGTTTGGTCCAACATACAGTACCAGTCACAGTTTAGACACACCTACTCATTCCAGGTTTTTATTTATTTTTTTACCATTTTACATTTTAGAATAATAGTGAAAACATTAAATTATGAAATAACACATAAGGAAACATGTAGTAACCAAAAATAGTTAACAATTCAAAATATATTTTATATTTAAGATTCTTCAAAGTAGCCACCCTTACCTTGATGACAGCTTTGGAACCTTGTGTCATTCTCTCAACCTGTTTCATGAGGTAGTCCCTGGGAATCAAATCAAATGTATTTATAAAGCCCTTCATACATCAGCTTATATCTTCAAAAGGCTGTACAGAAACCCAGCCTATAACCCCAAAACAGCAAGCAATGCAGGTGTAGAAGCACGGTGGCTAGGAAAAACCCTAGAAAGGCCAAAAACCTAGGAAGAAACCTGGAGAGGAACCAGGCTATGAGGGGTGGCCAGTCCTCTTCTGTCTGTGCCGGGGGAGATTATAACAGAAACATGGCCAAGATGTTCAAATGTTTATAAATGACCAGCATGGTCAAATAATAATAATCACAGTAGTTATCGAGGGTGCAACAGGTCAGGACCTCAGAAGTAAATGGTCAGTTGGCTTTTCATAGCTAGCGATCATTGAGTATCGCTCCTGTTGTCTCTAGAGTTGAAAACAGCAGGTCTGGACAGGTAGCACGTCCGGTGAACAGGTCAGGGTTCCATAGCGCAGGCAGAACAGGTGAAACTGGAGCAGCAGCACGGCCAGGTGGACTGGGACAGCAAGGAGTCATCATGCCAGGTAGTCCTGACGGCATGTCCTAAGGCTCAGGTCCTCCGAGAGAGAGAAAGAGAGAGTTAGAGAGAGCATATACAGGACACCGGATAAGACAGGAGAAAAACTCCAGATATAAACAGGCTGACCCTAGCCCCCCCGACACATAAACTACTGCAGCATAAATACTGGAGCGGGAGACAGGAGGGGTCAGGAGACACTGTGGCCCATCCAATGAACCCCCGGACAGGGCAAAACAGGCAGGATATAACCCCACCCACTTGCCAAAACACATTTCAATTAACAGGTGTGCCATGACATTTTTTCCTTCTTAATGCATTTGAGCCAATCAGTGTGTGTGTTACAAGGTAGGGGTGGTATACAGAAGATAGTCCTATTTGGTAAAAGACCAAGTCCATATTATTGTCAAGAAACAGCTCAAATAAGCAAAGAGAAATGACAGTACATCATTATTTTAAGACGATTGAAGGTCAGTCAATCCGGAAAATGTCACGATCTTTGAAAGTTTATTCAAGTGCAGTCTCAAAAACTCATCAGCGCTATGATGAAACTGGCTCTCATGAGGACGCCACAGGAAAGGAAGACACAGAGTTAACCTTTACTGCAGAGGATAAGTTCATTAGAGTTACGAGCCTCAGAAATTGCAGCCCAAATAAATGCTTCACAGAGTTCAAGTAACAGACACATCTCAACGTCAACTGTTCAGAGGGACTGAGTTATTCAGGCCTTCATGGGCGAATTGCTGCAAAGAAACTAATACTGAAGGACACCAATAAGAAGAAGAGACTTGCTTGGCCCAGTAAACACGAGCAATGAATGTTAGACCAAAGTGGAGTCCAAATGTGAGATTTTTGGTTCCAAACGCTGTGTCTTTGTGAGACGCAGAGTAGGTGAACGGATGATCTCCGCATGTGTGGTTCCTACCGTGAAGAATGGAGGATGAGGTGTGATGGTGTGGGGGTGCTTTGCAGGTGATATTGTCAAGTGATTTATTTAAAAATTCAAGGCACACTTAACCAGTATGGAAACTACAGCATTCTGCAGTGATAACGCCATGCCATCTGGTGCGCTTAGTGGGACTATCATTTGTTTTTTCAACAGGACAATGACCCAAACACACCTCCAGCTGTGTAAGGGCTATTTGACAGAAGAAGAGTGGATGGAGGGCTGCATGAGATCGACCTGGTCTCCACAATCACCCGCCTCAACCCAATTGGAGATGGTTTGGGATGAGTTGGACCGCAGAGTGAAGGAAGCAGCCAAAAAGTGCTCAGCATATGTGGGATACTCCTTCAAGACTGTTGGAAAAGCATTCCGTGTGAAGTTTGTTGAGAGAATGCCAAGAGTGTGCAAAGCAGTCATCAAGGCAATGGGTCGCTACTTTGAAGATCAAAATCTAATAAAACATTTCGATTTGTTTAAACACTTTTTTGTTACTACATGATTCCATATGTGTTATTTCATAGTGTTTGATTCTTCACTATTATTTCTACAATGTAGAAATTAGTAAAAATAAAGAAAAAACCCTTGAATGAGTAGGTGTGTTCAAACTTTTGACTGGTGCTGTACACATTTCATGCAAGAAATCCCAACCACCACATACCATGACTTTACTGCACATTACACAAACTACTGACCATGAAATTAGACAATCCCCAAACTACTGACATGAAATTATGACAATTCCCAAACTATTGACCATGAAATTAGACCAATTCCCAAAACCTATTGACCATGAAATTAGACAATCCCCAAACTATTGACCATGAAATTAGGACATTCCCAAACTATTGACACTGAAATTAGACAATCCCCAAACTGATAACCATGAATTAGACAATCCCCAAACTATTGACCATGAAATTAGACAATTCCCAAACTATTGACCATGAAATTAGACAATTCCCAAAACTATTGACCATGAAATTAGACAATTCCCAAAACTATTGACCATGAAAATTAGACAATCCCCAAACTATTGACCATGAAATTAGACAATCCCCAAACTAATTGACCATGAAATTAGACAACCCCAACTATTGACATCGAAATTAGACAATTCCCCAAACTATGACCATGAATTAGACAATCCCCAACTATTGACCATGAAATTAGACAATCCCCAAACTACTGATCCATCCCAGGGGGCTTCTGCACCTTGTTTCATGTGGTTTGGGAATGTCCAGAGGTTGTACGTTTCTGGAGATTTCATCCTGTTTCTCTGACATAATGGGTAGAAATATACCATATTTACAATTATTTTATGGGTTAAAGTGATGACACTACTTTAGACCTATCCATCAAAAGCGACGCATTGTGTCTAGCTGGATTAACAGCAGTCAAAAAAGATGATAGCCACACGGTGGCAGTTCCTCATTCTTTAAGCAGACAGCAGTGGCTGCTATCATTGCATGGACATTGGAAACATGTAAATCTGTAGCACGTATGCATAAGGAGAGTGAAAAAACATTTGGCACTTTGGTCAGCGTATGATATGACTACTAATTTTGAACCACTAATCTAACTTTGGGTTGGGAAGTCCTGTGGAGGGGGGTGGCTAGGGAAATGTTTGTCTTGTTGTGTCTTGTCCATTGTTCTCTCTCTCTATGTGTGCCTGTTTTGTGTACCTTACCAAAAACTAGACCTTTGATCACAAAAAAAGGAAGGAGAGGATAATGATGTATTGATATAGTTCATACATATTAGATGAAGTTGGAAACCACCTTTCATTTTTTATTGCAGTTTATTTGGAAGGTACAGATACTGTAGAAGTCAATTGACACATGAAATGAACAATCGTGCAGTGTTGTTGCACCATAGTGTGTCCAGCTCCACACTCAATTTTCAACAGCTGCTGCTAGAACGAATGCTATGGTTATAATCATCTTTAGTTCCAGAAAACACAGTAGATGAAGGCGGGCAGTGTCAGCAATAGAGGTAGTGCTGGTAGAAGCCGATGAAGTCATAATGGGTTCCCAAATGGCACCCTATTCCCTTAGAGTGCACTACTTTTGGACCAGGGTTTCATAGGGCTCTGGTTAAAAGTCATGCACTATATGGGTAATAGGGTGCATTGGGATGCAGCCATAGCTGTTTACATCATTGTGTTACGATATTTCACACACACAGGATACTGCTACTGCTAGTAACCTACATGGCGATTCTCCCACACTGACTGTATGTAACCTTGGTGATAACGTGATACTGTATCTACCGATAAGGTGATGCTCCACACTGTACTGTATGTAACCTAAGGTATCTCCCACACTGCTACTTGTACTGTACACCTAAGGTGATGCTCCACTACTGTACTGTATGTAACCTAAGGTGATGCTCCAACACACTGTACTGTATGTAACCTTAAGGTGAGTGCTCTTCCCACACTGTACTGTATGTAACCTAAGGTGAGCATCCCAGTACTGTACTGGTATGTATAGAACCAAGTGATCTCCACACTGTACTGTATGTAACCTAAGGTCGATTCTCCCACACTGTACTGTATGTAACCTAAGGTGATCTCCCACATCTGTACTGGTATGAACCTTAAGGTGAGTTCTCCCACACTGTACTGTATGTAACCTAAGGTGATTCTCAACCTAGTCGACTGTACTGTATGTAACCTAATGTGTTTCTCCCCACACTGTACTGTGATGTAACACCTCAATGGCGTGGATTCTCCCACACTGTACTGTAATGTAACCTAAGGTGATTTCTCCCACCTGTACCTGTATGTAACCTCAAGGTGATTTTGCTCCACATACTTGTGACTGTATGTAACCTCAACGGTTCATTCTTCCCACACATGTACTGTATGTCAAGCTAAGGTGATTCTCCCACCACTGTACTAGTATTGTAACTAAGTGATTGCTCCCAATCATGTACTGTATGTACCAACCTGGTGATGCTCCCACACCTGTACTGCTATGTAACCTAAGTGATTCTCCACACTGTACTGTATGTAACCTAGATATCTCTCTCGGTT